>NW_028156442.1:0-21798 GCF_964263955.1 Coregonus lavaretus
GTGTTTTAATTAAATCAACTATACGCACTGAGCTTGTTTGATGCTTTAAGCACACTGTTTGATTAACTAATTAAGACACACAAATGACTAGAGGGAGTCCGACCAGCAATTGATTTGATTGTGCCGGGCTGGGCTAAGACTTGCTGCGCTGTGTTAAAAAAAAGAATGACAGCGAGTGACTGTGACAAGCACCGGTTGTCTCTCTCTCCTCCCTAATGCAGCGACCACCACAGAACATCAACAGTGTTTATCACGCTGTCACTGTTGCTGAAGCTGCAACATAATTACAGCCATTTCTGACTGAAAAGTTATATTACCAAAATCCCTCATTTGTTTAGGAAAATCATTCCCTATTCCCTCAACCCTTGCTCTCTTCACGTGCCATGTATGCATCGCATGCACCTGACCAATAGGGCCTGACCTATAGCCTATCATAATCACATCAATACATTGGTTATAAACAAACTCCAAAACACCGTAACACACTGACAGCAAAATGGATGCAGAGGAAGTCACAAATAAACTCGAAAACGGGGGAATGTAAATAAATGTGACTAGTTGTGGAAAATACTGGAGATCAAGAAAAAAGTAAGGAGCGCTGCGTGCAAATTGTGTGTACCAAACAGGTGCTGTATAGATTACAATATACGTTTTCTGACCGTTTGGAACAATGTAAACACCACTAAATAAATTATAAGCGTACCAGAGAGTGTGTTGTAACGTTATTTTTATTTTTTTTGTAAAGCCTTTATTACAGCAAAGACTAAAAACAGTCGCATTCATTCGTGAATGCAATTTCCGAAATGGAACGGTTTATTTATTGTTTACGCTGATTACTCAAAAAGGTCACTTTGTTATTTTATTTTAAAAACTAAAATGCTTGATTGCAATTTCAAATCATTGAATGACTCGTATGCCGTGGGATGACATGAAAGAATGAATGATTGATTTGACTGATAGATACAGTAGCCTTTATAACTATTGAACTACAGGCCTGAGTATGTTACGGCATTAAGACTATAAACAGGATGCGCTCTTAGGCCTACAGCTCCATGGGGGTTATACAAGGCTGCTCTACCAAGACTACTAATTATAATGACATGACTTATTATTATAATGATCGTAATAACAATAGTACTAATGATAAGCAGATCAAGAAAAAGGAGGGTTATTATTATTATTATTATAAATATAATTTCTGAAAATTTGAACAGCGTAAACAACACTAAATTAGAAGTAATACCAGAGGCCGTTCTAATGGAAAAATAAGGTTCTAACGGAAAAATAAGGTTCTAACGGAAAAATAAGGTTCTAATGGAAAAATAAGGTTCTAACGGAAAAATAAGGTTCTAACGGAAAAATAAGTGTAAAGCCTTTATTACAGCATAGCAAAGATTAAACACAGACAGATTTGTGAAATTGTTTATCCAACTTGTTGTGGTTGCGTGAGGCTTGGTGCTCACGGAAATCAGTAGACTATTAAACAAACACTCAAACAAATGGATGATTTATAAAGCCAGTCACATTTAAGAGTTAGGGCTGTTGATTATAGACTTTATTAAGTTGGCTTCTTCTCTCCTCACTTTTCTTAGACAATTAAGGCAAGGGCTGTTTTCTCGTCTCCTCACTCCGCTGCTGCCTCCGCCGCATTGTTCTCAACACCAATATGCTGGTTCACTTTGCTATTATGCACATAGCAACATGGTCTAGGAAAGGGCGCCAATTCAACAGCGCACTGATGTGGTTCAGAACCGCGGACAGCGACCGCTATCTAACGCGGGAGAAAGCGCATTTGTTATAAAATAAAATTATTTTTATTAGTGTTGCATGTCTTACAGTGATGGACTGCGCCATCCCCACGGCCTCCACTATGGACTAGTCCACTCAGACAGGAGCCAATCAGACAGGTGTCGCCACGACCTCCACTATGGACTAGTCCACTCAGACAGATGTCTTGTACACCATGAAAAAATTATTTATTTTTTGCTACTGCTCGACTAAACAAATCTCAGTCGACCAACAGCCTATCAACCAAACAATTGACCAGTCGACTAAATGGGGTCAGCATTAGTCCTAAGGATTTTTAAAAAAAAACGTTTCATATGTTGCAAAACCATTTACTCCAAAACGCTCTTCAACGTGACGTAAAAGCTGTTGGGTTCTTAAGCGGAAGTTGTAGTTCATTTTAAATGGTACTGTTTCCACGCGTTGTCCACGAGAGTCCACTGGTTTGTACTGATTGTTGCAGGTAACTCATAGTCGGCTGCGTACACGCCAAGCACTCGTTTCTGTTCCAGCAGGCTCTCTATCATGTAAAAAGTACTGTTCCTGTATTGCTTGCAGGCAGGCGGCTGTAAGCTAGCTGTGAGTGTTTAAAATGACCCACTATCTTCCTACCTGTTGCCACTGGTGTGTGCCATGCATGGCAAACTGGCGACTCCGCATTCTTCCAAAGCCTTTGTCATGTTATGTGCATTATCACGTAGCACAGCCTGTACTTTGTTCTTGGGGATTTTCCAAGTTTCAAACATGTTGTTCTCAAATGCCAAATGTATGCACTCACTAACTGTAAGTCGCTGTGGATAAGAGCGTCTGCTAAATGACTAAAATGTAAAATGTATGAGAACCAGCACATTCTTGAGCATGCAATACGGCTTTCCTCAGTATGAAATCCTCGTTGACCCACTTGTGCTGTCAGACTCGGCATGCTCATGGGGCTGACATCGCTGGTCCAAAATGTCAGTCGTGAAGCTAATAGCAGTGACACCCATAGCAAGTAGCTCATGGATGTACGTTTCAACAATACTGTGTAACTCCGGTAGAGCAACATCTGAAAAATAGCGCCTACTTGGTAGTGTGTACCGGGGCTCGACCAGTCGGCGAAAGCCAACATCATCCACGACAGAGAACGGTAGAATGTCAAGGGTAATTAATTACATTATCTTGGCGTTAAATGGATTTTGCCTTTGAGTTGTCTGGCTGAAATGTTCTTACTCTTTCAAATGACTGCTCGACTTGAACTTGTTAAGTTGTTGGAAGTGTAAGCTTAGTGTTTTCTACTTTTGTTGTAAGTAGTCGCTGAACGTCTCGGGGTGACGCACTTTCAAATGAGTAATTAGGTTTGTGGTATTGAAAGATTTCACTTTCTCCCCTCCTTTGGGAAATAATAGCAGCACAAACATTGCATATGGCCTTCTTGTTATCTTCCTTTGAAACTTCAAAATATATCCACACAGCAGACATTGTGGGCTAGGTTAGGAATGCTGTGTAGCGCTGTATTTTTTCTGGCGTCATTACGTCATCTACCTACGTTATACAGGTATGCACGTCAGCTTTGACATCGGTTTTGCACATCGGCGTTAAACTATACATAGAGCCGATGCCGATGTTGGCATTTTTAGCTAATAACGGACGATTCCGATGTGCTTACCGATATATCGTGCATCCCTACTTTGAATATCCCTTTGAGCATAGTGAAGTTATGAATTACACTTTGGATGGTGAATCAATACACCCAGTCACTACAAAGATACAGGCGTCCTTCCTAACTCAGTTGCCGGAGAGGAAGGAAACCGCTCAGGGATTTCACCATGAGGCCAATGGTAACTTTAAAACAGTTACAAAGTTTAATGGCTGTGATTAGAGAATACTGAGGATGGGTCAACAACTTTGTAGATACACCATAATACTAAGCTAAATGACAGAGTGAAAAGAAGGAAGCCTGTACAGAATACAAATATTCCAAAACATACATCATGTTTGCAATAAGGCACTAAAGTAAAAAGTGGCAAAGTAATTACATTTGTCCTGAATACAAAGCATTATGTTTGGGGCAAATCCAACAACACATCACTGAGTAACAATCTTCATATTTTCAAGCATAGTGGTGGCTGCATCATGTTATAGCTATGCTTGTCATTGGCAAGGACTAGAGAGTTAAGGATAAAAAGAAACAGAATAGAGCTAAGCACAGGCAAAATCCTAGAGAAAAACCTGGTTCAGTCTGCTTTCCAACATACACTGGGAGACAAATTCACCTTTCAGCAGGACAATAACCTAAAACACAAGGCCAGATCTACACTGGAGTTACTTACCAATACGACATTGAATGTTCCTGAGTTGCCTAGTTACAGTTTCGACTTAAATCAGCTTGAAAATCTATGGCAACACTTGAAAATGGCTGTCTAGCAATTATCAACAACCAACCTGACAAAGCTTGAAGAATTTTTAAAACAATAATGTGCAAATAATGTACAATCCAGGTGTGCAAAGCTCTCTAGAGACTTATCCAGATATACTCACAGCTGTAATTGCTGCCAACGGTGATTCTAACATCTCATGGGTTTTTTTTTTCATTTATTTTTCACCAAAGAAAATCGAATTTCCTTCCACTTTGACATTAGAGTATTTTGTGTAGATCGTTGACAAAAATACATAATTCATTCCATTTTAATCCTACTTTGTAACACAACAAATGTGGAAAAAGGCACAGTATTATCTTTCTGTTATTACCCTCTTTCTCTCTGCATTGTTGGGAAGGGCCTGTAAGTAAGCATTTCACTGTTAGTCTACACATGTTGTTTACCAAGCATGTGACAAATAAAAATGTGATTATATTGATTTCATAAAGAAAACGTGTTGAAATCAATTCTACATGTAAAGGCTCATTCTATGTGTATTAGACAACCAGCAACGAACGATGGGGGAAAAAAAATCAGGAAATCTGCACTGATTTATATTTTTCAAGACTTTGGTTTAGTGAAAGGATATCTTAGTATTTTGTCCACCTTAGCATTTATTTACAAGCACCAGCTGACGTTAGCTATCAAAATTGACGAGTCTGTGTCTGTGTGTTGTTGTTTGTGTGTGTTATGACAGGTAGCCCTGGAGGTGCGACGTTGACAGCTAGCTAACTATAATGTTAGCATTGCTAACTCGCAATAACCTGCGGACAGCTTCGTTAGCTAGCTAGCTAGCGGCCGTTTATTTGCGCTTAACCCATCGCTAACAATTTCTCAACACAATTACCATATACAAACATGGACTTACTGTTTTTGAACCATCTCCTCGGCCGTTGGTGGTCCCTGTTGTTGCTGGAATGACTTGAGAGATTCAAAGGCCTTCATCAATTTATCCATGGTGGCCATTTTACCAGCAGTGGCTAGCTTAGCTGGCTAATATTTACAAATTGTCGTTAGCGTTCGTTAGCTAGCTAGCGCAATCAAAAACACGCGAGCGGGTCGTAGTGCGACGAGCGTGTGAACACTGCTCGCGACAACTACTGCCGCCTCACCGCCTTCGCTTTCGACGCAAGAAAATCCGTTATTTCTTTACAATATCCTCGGTAAATTAATGGGACGTTGGTTGATGTAGGTACCATCCATACTCAAAGCCATCTTTGATGCACCCCCGACAGAATCACAAGGAAGTGGGAGCTCTGTGACAGCTGGGTAGGGTTGGGTCAACGCTACATTGGTAGCCAATCAGAGGAAGAGCAGGCGCCAATAAGGACGAGGCTCCGCCGTTGTCAGCAGTGATTGGGTGATTGGGTGAGTGGGTGGGTGTTTGGGTGAGTGGGTGGGTGTTTGGGTGAGTGGGTGGGTGTTTGGGTGAGTGGGTGGGTGTTTGGGTGTTTGGGTGGGTGTTTGGGTGATTGGGTGGGGAACGGCTTTTTGTTGTTGAGCGTCACGAGTGCTGAGATCCTGCGCGAGGAGGCGATATTCCGTGATATCAGAACGGTATATCATCTGCACCGTTTATGTTCTAGTGCGTATTAAAAATATATGGGAAAACACTAGCCTGCAGTCACACATGCAGTGTCTTAGTGCAGTGCATTTAATAGTGTGATATCAATATTTCAATAGAACACATGGAAAGAAGCAGGTAGAATAGAACACGTTCCATTCAACATGAAATCATGAGTTTTCTTCCAGGTGACTGCCTCAAAACCACTCTCAGAAATTTGGTAACTGTAGGAAATCACACCACTCAATTACTATCTGGCATGTAGGCTGCACCTGTATGTGTGCTTTCTGTTGGGTTCCAAATGGTAGTCTATTCCCTGTGTAGTGTACTACATTTGACTAAGACCCATAGTGCTCTGGTCAAAAGTAGTACACTACAGTAGGTAGGGGATAAGGTTCCATTTGGGACACTACCTTTATCCTGCTTTACTGTTGGGTTCCATTTGGGACACCACCGTTATCCTGCTTTACTGTTGGGTTCCATTTGGGACACTACCTTTATCCTGCTTTCCTGTTGGGTTCCATTTGGGACACTACCTTTATCCTGCTTTACTGTTGGGTTCCATTTGGGACACCACCTTTATCCTGCTTTACTGTTGGGTTCCATTTGGGACACCACCTTTATCCTGCTTTACTGTTGGGTTCCATTTGGGACACTACCTTTATCCTGCTTTACTGTTGGGTTCCATTTGGGACACCACCTTTATCCTGCTTTACTGTTGGGTTCCATTTGGGACACTACCTTTATCCTGCTTTACTGTTGGGTTCCATTTGGGACACCACCTTTATCCTGCTTTACTGTTGGGTTCCATTTGGGACACCACCTTTATCCTGCTTTACTGTTGGGTTCCATTTGGGACACCACCTTTATCCTGCTTTACTGTTGGGTTCCATTTGGGACACTACCTTATCCTGCTTTACTGTTGGGTTCCATTTGGGACACCACCTTTATCCTGCTTTACTGTTGGGTTCCATTTGGGACACCACCTTTATCCTGCTTTACTGTTGGGTTCCATTTGGGACACTACCTTATCCTGCTTTACTGTTGGGTTCCATTTGGGACACCACCTTTATCCTGCTTTACTGTTGGGTTCCATTTGGGACACCACCTTTATCCTGCTTTACTGTTGGGTTCCATTTGAGACACTACCTTTATCCTGCTTTACTGTTGGGTTCCATTTGGGACACTACCTTTATCCTGCTTTACTATTGGGTTCCATTTGGGACACTACCTTTATCCTGCTTTACTGTTGGGTTCCATTTGGGACACCACCTTTATCCTGCTTTACTGTTGGGTTCCATTTGGGACACTACCTTTAACCTGCTTTACTGTTGGGTTCCATTTGGGACACTACCTTTATCCTGCTTTACTGTTGGGTTCCATTTGGGACACTACCTTTATCCTGCTTTACTGTTGGGTTCCATTTGGGACACTACCTTTATCCTGCTTTCCTGTTGGGTTCCATTTGGGACAGTACCTTTATCCTGCTTTACTGTTGGGTTCCATTTGGGACACTACCTTTATCCTGCTTTACTGTTGGGTTCCATTTGGGACACTACCTTTATCCTGCTTTACTGTTGGGTTCCATTTGGGAAACCACCTTTATCCTGCTTTACTGTTGGGTTCCATTTGGGACACCACCTTTATCCTGCTTTACTGTTGGGTTCCATTTGGGACACTACCTTTATCCTGCTTTACTGTTGGGTTCCATTTGGGACACTACCTTTATCCTGCTTTACTGTTGGGTTCCATTTGGGACATTACCTTTATCCTGCTTTACTGTTGGGTTCCATTTGGGACACTACCTTTATCCTGCTTTACTGTTGGGTTCCATTTGGGACACCACCTTATCCTGCTTTACTGTTGGGTTCCATTTGGGACACCACCTTTATCCTGCTTTACTGTTGGGTTCCATTTGGGACATTACCTTTATCCTGCTTTACTGTTGGGTTCCATTTGGGACACCACCTTTATCCTGCTTTACTGTTGGGTTCCATTTGGGACACCACCTTTATCCTGCTTTACTGTTGGGTTCCATTTGGGACACCACCTTTATCCTGCTTTACTGTTGGGTTCCATTTGGGACACTACCTTTAACCTGCTTTACTGTTGGGTTCCATTTGGGACAGTACCTTTATCCTGCTTTACTGTTGGGTTCCATTTGGGACACTACCTTTATCCTGCTTTACTGTTGGGTTCCATTTGGGACACTACCTTTATCCTGCTTTACTGTTGGGTTCCATTTGGGAAACCACCTTTATCCTGCTTTACTGTTGGGTTCCATTTGGGACACCACCTTTATCCTGCTTTACTGTTGGGTTCCATTTGGGACACTACCTTTATCCTGCTTTACTGTTGGGTTCCATTTGGGACACTACCTTTATCCTGCTTTACTGTTGGGTTCCATTTGGGACATTACCTTTATCCTGCTTTACTGTTGGGTTCCATTTGGGACACTACCTTTATCCTGCTTTACTGTTGGGTTCCATTTGGGACACCACCTTATCCTGCTTTACTGTTGGGTTCCATTTGGGACACCACCTTTATCCTGCTTTACTGTTGGGTTCCATTTGGGACATTACCTTTATCCTGCTTTACTGTTGGGTTCCATTTGGGACACCACCTTTATCCTGCTTTACTGTTGGGTTCCATTTGGGACACCACCTTTATCCTGCTTTACTGTTGGGTTCCATTTGGGACACCACCTTTATCCTGCTTTACTGTTGGGTTCCATTTGGGACATTACCTTTATCCTGCTTTACTGTTGGGTTCCATTTGGGACACCACCTTATCCTGCTTTACTGTTGGGTTCCATTTGGGACACCACCTTTATCCTGCTTTACTGTTGGGTTCCATTTGGGACACTACCTTTATCCTGCTTTACTGTTGGGTTCCATTTGGGACATTACCTTTATCCTGCTTTACTGTTGGGTTCCATTTGGGACATTACCTTTATCCTGCTTTACTGTTGGGTTCCATTTGGGACACCACCTTTATCCTGCTTTACTGTTGGGTTCCATTTGGGACACCACCTTATCCTGCTTTACTGTTGGGTTCCATTTGGGACACCACCTTTATCCTGCTTTACTGTTGTGTTCCATTTGGGACACCACCTTTATCCTGCTTTACTGTTGGGTTCCATTTGGGACACCACCTTTATCCTGCTTTACTGTTGGGTTCCATTTGGGACACCACCTTTATCCTGCTTTACTGTTGGGTTCCATTTGGGACACTACCTTTAACCTGCTTTACTGTTGGGTTCCATTTGGGACACTACCTTTATCCTGCTTTACTGTTGGGTTCCATTTGGGACACTACCTTTATCCTGCTTTACTGTTGGGTTCCATTTGGGACACTACCTTTATCCTGCTTTACTGTTGGGTTCCATTTGGGACACCACCTTTATCCTGCTTTACTGTTGGGTTCCATTTGGGACACTACCTTTAACCTGCTTTACTGTTGGGTTCCATTTGGGACACTACCTTTATCCTGCTTTACTGTTGGGTTCCATTTGGGACACTACCTTTATCCTGCTTTACTGTTGGGTTCCATTTGGGACACTACCTTTATCCTGCTTTACTGTTGGGTTCCATTTGGGAAACCACCTTTATCCTGCTTTACTGTTGGGTTCCATTTGGGACACCACCTTTATCCTGCTTTACTGTTGGGTTCCATTTGGGACACTACCTTTATCCTGCTTTACTGTTGGGTTCCATTTGGGACACTACCTTTATCCTGCTTTACTGTTGGGTTCCATTTGGGACATTACCTTTATCCTGCTTTACTGTTGGGTTCCATTTGGGACACTACCTTTATCCTGCTTTACTGTTGGGTTCCATTTGGGACACCACCTTATCCTGCTTTACTGTTGGGTTCCATTTGGGACACCACCTTTATCCTGCTTTACTGTTGGGTTCCATTTGGGACATTACCTTTATCCTGCTTTACTGTTGGGTTCCATTTGGGACACCACCTTTATCCTGCTTTACTGTTGGGTTCCATTTGGGACACCACCTTTATCCTGCTTTACTGTTGGGTTCCATTTGGGACACCACCTTTATCCTGCTTTACTGTTGGGTTCCATTTGGGACACTACCTTTAACCTGCTTTACTGTTGGGTTCCATTTGGGACACTACCTTTATCCTGCTTTACTGTTGGGTTCCATTTGGGACACTACCTTTATCCTGCTTTACTGTTGGGTTCCATTTGGGACACTACCTTTATCCTGCTTTACTGTTGGGTTCCATTTGGGAAACCACCTTTATCCTGCTTTACTGTTGGGTTCCATTTGGGACACCACCTTTATCCTGCTTTACTGTTGGGTTCCATTTGGGACACTACCTTTATCCTGCTTTACTGTTGGGTTCCATTTGGGACACTACCTTTATCCTGCTTTACTGTTGGGTTCCATTTGGGACATTACCTTTATCCTGCTTTACTGTTGGGTTCCATTTGGGACACTACCTTTATCCTGCTTTACTGTTGGGTTCCATTTGGGACACCACCTTATCCTGCTTTACTGTTGGGTTCCATTTGGGACACCACCTTTATCCTGCTTTACTGTTGGGTTCCATTTGGGACATTACCTTTATCCTGCTTTACTGTTGGGTTCCATTTGGGACACCACCTTTATCCTGCTTTACTGTTGGGTTCCATTTGGGACACCACCTTTATCCTGCTTTACTGTTGGGTTCCATTTGGGACACCACCTTTATCCTGCTTTACTGTTGGGTTCCATTTGGGACACTACCTTTAACCTGCTTTACTGTTGGGTTCCATTTGGGACACTACCTTTATCCTGCTTTACTGTTGGGTTCCATTTGGGACACTACCTTTATCCTGCTTTACTGTTGGGTTCCATTTGGGACACTACCTTTATCCTGCTTTACTGTTGGGTTCCATTTGGGAAACCACCTTTATCCTGCTTTACTGTTGGGTTCCATTTGGGACACCACCTTTATCCTGCTTTACTGTTGGGTTCCATTTGGGACACTACCTTTATCCTGCTTTACTGTTGGGTTCCATTTGGGACACTACCTTTATCCTGCTTTACTGTTGGGTTCCATTTGGGACATTACCTTTATCCTGCTTTACTGTTGGGTTCCATTTGGGACACTACCTTTATCCTGCTTTACTGTTGGGTTCCATTTGGGACACCACCTTATCCTGCTTTACTGTTGGGTTCCATTTGGGACACCACCTTTATCCTGCTTTACTGTTGGGTTCCATTTGGGACATTACCTTTATCCTGCTTTACTGTTGGGTTCCATTTGGGACACCACCTTTATCCTGCTTTACTGTTGGGTTCCATTTGGGACACCACCTTTATCCTGCTTTACTGTTGGGTTCCATTTGGGACACCACCTTTATCCTGCTTTACTGTTGGGTTCCATTTGGGACATTACCTTTATCCTGCTTTACTGTTGGGTTCCATTTGGGACACCACCTTATCCTGCTTTACTGTTGGGTTCCATTTGGGACACCACCTTTATCCTGCTTTACTGTTGGGTTCCATTTGGGACACTACCTTTATCCTGCTTTACTGTTGGGTTCCATTTGGGACATTACCTTTATCCTGCTTTACTGTTGGGTTCCATTTGGGACATTACCTTTATCCTGCTTTACTGTTGGGTTCCATTTGGGACACCACCTTTATCCTGCTTTACTGTTGGGTTCCATTTGGGACACCACCTTATCCTGCTTTACTGTTGGGTTCCATTTGGGACACCACCTTTATCCTGCTTTACTGTTGTGTTCCATTTGGGACACCACCTTTATCCTGCTTTACTGTTGGGTTCCATTTGGGACACCACCTTTATCCTGCTTTACTGTTGGGTTCCATTTGGGACACCACCTTTATCCTGCTTTACTGTTGGGTTCCATTTGGGACACTACCTTTAACCTGCTTTACTGTTGGGTTCCATTTGGGACACTACCTTTATCCTGCTTTACTGTTGGGTTCCATTTGGGACACTACCTTTATCCTGCTTTACTGTTGGGTTCCATTTGGGACACTACCTTTATCCTGCTTTACTGTTGGGTTCCATTTGGGAAACCACCTTTATCCTGCTTTACTGTTGGGTTCCATTTGGGACACCACCTTTATCCTGCTTTACTGTTGGGTTCCATTTGGGACACTACCTTTATCCTGCTTTACTGTTGGGTTCCATTTGGGACACTACCTTTATCCTGCTTTACTGTTGGGTTCCATTTGGGACATTACCTTTATCCTGCTTTACTGTTGGGTTCCATTTGGGACACTACCTTTATCCTGCTTTACTGTTGGGTTCCATTTGGGACACCACCTTATCCTGCTTTACTGTTGGGTTCCATTTGGGACACCACCTTTATCCTGCTTTACTGTTGGGTTCCATTTGGGACATTACCTTTATCCTGCTTTACTGTTGGGTTCCATTTGGGACACCACCTTTATCCTGCTTTACTGTTGGGTTCCATTTGGGACACCACCTTTATCCTGCTTTACTGTTGGGTTCCATTTGGGACACCACCTTTATCCTGCTTTACTGTTGGGTTCCATTTGGGACATTACCTTTATCCTGCTTTACTGTTGGGTTCCATTTGGGACACCACCTTATCCTGCTTTACTGTTGGGTTCCATTTGGGACACCACCTTTATCCTGCTTTACTGTTGGGTTCCATTTGGGACATTACCTTTATCCTGCTTTACTGTTGGGTTCCATTTGGGACACCACCTTTATCCTGCTTTACTGTTGGGTTCCATTTGGGACACCACCTTTATCCTGCTTTACTGTTGGGTTCCATTTGGGACACCACCTTTATCCTGCTTTACTGTTGGGTTCCATTTGGGACATTACCTTTATCCTGCTTTACTGTTGGGTTCCATTTGGGACACCACCTTATCCTGCTTTACTGTTGGGTTCCATTTGGGACACCACCTTTATCCTGCTTTACTGTTGGGTTCCATTTGGGACACTACCTTTATCCTGCTTTACTGTTGGGTTCCATTTGGGACATTACCTTTATCCTGCTTTACTGTTGGGTTCCATTTGGGACATTACCTTTATCCTGCTTTACTGTTGGGTTCCATTTGGGACACCACCTTTATCCTGCTTTACTGTTGGGTTCCATTTGGGACACCACCTTATCCTGCTTTACTGTTGGGTTCCATTTGGGACACCACCTTTATCCTGCTTTACTGTTGTGTTCCATTTGGGACACTACCTTTATCCTGCTTTACTGTTGGGTTCCATTTGGGACACCACCTTTATCCTGCTTTACTGTTGGGTTCCATTTGGGACACTACCTTTATCCTGCTTTACTGTTGGGTTCCATTTGGGACACTACCTTTATCCTGCTTTACTGTTAGTGTATATTTGTATAATAAAATGGTGCTTCATGACTACAATGCATTACTGTGATATAATCATTTGTCTCACCTAGCTATCTTAAGATGAAAGCACTAACTGTAAGTCGGCTCTGGATAAAAGCTTCTGCCAAATGTCTAAAAAATGTCAAATGTACCAAAAAACCAGTCCGGTGACTCAGGAGTTGTTTTTTTTATCCAAACGGCAGTGTATTCTCAGAATAATTACAAATGTCAGAAGATATGATACAGTGACACCCAGTGATACAACTTGTACATCAATTACATAGACTGCAGTGGTTGAACAACATGACTGTACAACTAAAAAAGAAAATGAAAATGAAAAAGTCTGCATCCCAAATGGCAGCCATTTTACTTCCCTATATAGTGCATTACTTTTGACCAGGGGGGCCTTTTGAACAGCCTTATGGGCCCTGGTCAAAAGTAATGCACTATCTAGGGATTATGCTGTCATTTTTGAGACGTAGCCAAAAAGAAAAGTATAATTTGTCCGGTCACCTTGTGATAAACAAAGTTGTTGTCCCATCAAATAGGTGTCATATGTTGGCACTGAAAAGATCATTTCAATTACAGACAAGGAACCTGCAACAACCAATAACATGCTTGAGTAATAAAAAACATTTTCTTTTTAAAACAGGCATTAAAAATGCACTTTGTGCGGACATTCAAAACTGTAAAAAAAAATTGTTATTTTTTTGATGAGCTGTATTAGGTTCCTTTTCGCGTGGGGCCAGCCATTCAGAATGAAAACAAGTTGAACATTTTCGAAAACAAAGAAAACTGACTAAGGATGACTGGTCGGCACATACTGTGGGTAAGGCCTTGAGTTCCTCCATCCTGATCACATGACGTAACCAGGGACAACAAGGGCCCCTTAGTTAGAAGACGGGCTATAGGCTGGGATTCAATCCCATGGCGGATTTGGACGACGCACCATTTAAAAAAAGGTCATTTTCTGACTGAGCTGACATATGCAGCATTTACCGTGAATGTGATCTCCACGGGAACGTTGACTTTAAAAAACGTGCATTGTGGACAAAGCGCGATCGGATTAAAGCCATAGAGAGAGAGGCTTTAACTTGGGCTCAGGAGGTTTTCCTAGGGCACGTGTTCAGGAACAACTCTTGGCCATCCACATACTGTAGTTAAGGGTTTATGCCAGTTATTTCAGTTGAAACCTTTTTTAAATCAAAACCAATTCCTGTCTGATTTCATGTCATTGGGCGTTATGCTCAAAGACACTTCCTATAGTTATTGGATGCATCCCAAATGACACACTATTCCCCATGTAGTGCACTTCTTTTGTAGTGCACTACATAGGGAATAGCGTGCCATTTGAGACGCAACCAGTTTCCGCACCTTTTAGTGCAACAAAACTAAAACATCTCTAACTGCTGTACAGGGATGGATGCCAATCCTTTCCCCCAGTCCCTGTGTGTGTGTGTGTGTGTACGTGCGAGTCCCTGTGTGTGTGTGTGTGTGTGTGTGTGTGTGTGTGTGTGTGTGTGTGTGTGTGTACGTGCGAGTCCCTGTGTGTGTGTGTGTGTGTGTGTGTGTGTGTACGTGCGAGTCCCTGTGTGTGTGTGTGTGTGTGTGTGTGTGTGTGTGTGTGTGTGTGTGTGTGTGTACGTGCGAGTCCCTGTGTGTGTGTGTGTGTGTGTGTGTGTGTACGTGCGAGTCCCTGTGTGTGTGTGTGTGTGTACGTGCGAGTCCCTGTGTGTGTGTGTGTGTGTGTGTGTGTGTGTGTGTGTGTGTGTGTGTGTGTGTGTGTGTGTACGTGCGAGTCCCTGTGTGTGTGTGTGTGTGTGTGTGTGTACGTGCGAGTCCCTGTGTGTGTGTGTGTGTACGTGCGAGTCCCTGTGTGTGTCCGCACCTACGTGCATGCGCCTGCGTGTGATGAGATTTCAAAGCGCTTACAAGTTTCGAAGCACATCATTTACAAGGTTTTTTTTGAGGCAACGAGTGTTTCTACACTGACGGACAGACGAGGTGAGCTTTGTGACGCGTCTGGAAGCAAAGAAATATAAAAATATAGAGAAGACAACAGCCAGAGCTAGCTATGTCCTGCACTGTATAATGTTCCTGATTCTAGAATAGAATGTCATGGAATAGCCAGATCTCTGAACACTCACAGTTCTCTTTCCCCATGTCAGATACGAGGCTGATTAGAGCTGAACCACTACAAGTGTATGTATGTGATAAACCTAATGTTTTTTCTAACAGAGAAGTTCTAGTGACTTCTTTAGAAGACTGTGTGGTGTATCCAATGGTTAACTGCAGTCATTTGTGTAAAATAATGTATAATGGAATTCCTTGAACCCTTTCAGAAATGTCAACAGTACATTCTGTTTTGTTCAACATTCTAATTGATTCAAATCAATGACGTCATAAAGGGCAGGGAATTCCGGAATAGAGCACTAAGGGACAACTGTCATAAGATTCTTAGATTCACCCCTCCAATGGTTAAACAGAATGAAAGGTCATTCTGGGAGGTGGGGGGGGGGGGTGTTTGTATAAAGGAAATGGATACAGTACAATATGTACAGCAAACAGCAAAAAGATCCATCTCAACATTTTCACAGCATTAAAAAAAGTGAGGGGGTTACATCGGTTGGATGGTTGGTAAATAATATGGTCGCCTGAATGACAAACAAAAATACAAAATACAAAATTCCCTCAGTGCCCTGGGTGACAGATTATGCCATGGGGTGACAGATTATGCCAGGGGTGACAGATTATGCCAGGGGTGACAGATTATGCCAGGGGTGACAGATTATGCCATGGGGTGACAGATTATGCCAGGGGTGACAGATTATGCCAGGGGTGACAGATTATGCCAGGGGTGACAGATTATGCCATGGGGTGACAGATTATGCCAGGGGTGACAGATTATGCCAGGGGTGACAGATTATGCCAGGGGTGACAGATTATGCCAGGGGTGACAGATTATGCCATGGGTGACAGATTATGCCATGGGTGACAGATTATGCCAGGGGGTGACAGATTATGCCATGGGGTGACAGTTTATGCCAGGGGTGACAGATTATGCCAGGGGTGACAGATTATGCCATGAGTGACAGATTATGCCAGGGGTGACAGATTATGCCATGGGGTGACAGATTATGCCATGGGGTGACAGATTATGCCATGGGGTGACAGATTATGCCATGGGGTGACCGATTATGCCATGGGGTGACAGATTATGCCAAGGGTTATGACATTTACAGAACACCGCCCCGATGAGCAACAAGCTGTTCTAGTGGATATAACAAGGGTCTGCGTACCAGATGACACCCTATTCCCTATATAGTGCACAACTAGTGAGAGAGAGGGAGAGATCATGACCTATGGGCCCTGGCCAGAAGTAGTGCACTATATAGGGAATAGGGTGCCATTCTCTGGTCTAAAGTAGTGCACTATATAGGGAATAGGGTGCCATTTGGGACACAGAGAGAGAGTTATTCCGGTACTGTACGACAAAGTGCACAAAATCCAACAAGGTGATTCTGCAAATCTTTCCGTCTCCTGTACATTTGGTGATTGATATTTATAGGCAGGAATAACATTTGTTTCCCTCAGACCCACACACACACACACACACACACACACACACACACACACACAGACGCTTGTCTCAAGTCATTCCTACGGAAGAGACTTCATGGTGTATAGTGAGACATGATCAAATCCTCATACAAGTCTCTCTCCCCTGGTATTGTCCATCAAATGGCAGCCAATTCTGTACTACTTTTGACATGAGCCCTGGTCAACAGTAGTGTACTAAATAGGGAATAAGGTGCCATGTTGGACGTAGCCTGTATCATCTGCCACATTCACTGGAACAGAACGTGGGGTCTAAAAAAAAAAGGCTGTGGGTACATCCTAAATGGTACATTATTCCCTATGGAGTGCACTACTTTTGACCCAGGGCTCTGGTCACTAGTAGTGCACTATAGAGGGAATAAGGTGCCATTTGGAACAAAGCCTGTGCAAAAAAAAACGGAACGTCTAGTTGTCATAGCACTGTGATGAAGACGCTAACTCCGGGTAGAGGTTCCCCTTTAAGGCGCTGATCTGGGATCAGTTTCCCCTCTCCCAATCCTCACTTCAAATCATCAATGGGGTCAAAAAAAGGGGGACCTTAGATCAGTTTCTATAGGAAATGTTATGTTATTCCGAAGGGGCTAAGACAGGGGACAGGGTGCATGTCAAGATTCCTAGCTATGCATCCCCAAATGGCACCATGTTCCCTTTATAGTGCATTACTTTTGACCAGGGCCCCATAGGACTCTAATCAGAAGTAGTGCACTGTATAGGGAATAGGGGTGCCATTTGGGTCGCCGCCTTGGGTGGAGGCAAAGACAGCATTACGATTAAACTGTAGAACATTTGCAATGGATAAACCAATCTCAGCGCCAGTAATTGGTCTTAATTTAACCTATTTGACACGTTCTCGATTATATGAAAGCACTTTTGTCTTCAAAATTAAGCCAGTCCGAGTTACAAAGGTCCGGTTGTGTGACATTTCAGAACTTTATATTCAGTTTGTAAATCATCCTCATCACCATAGCTTAAGGCATGGACACACAAGTTATACTACACTGTTAAATCAAGGCATCTCTCTCCCCCCCCCCCCCCGCCCCTCCGTCGGAGCACTTGACCATTCTCCATGTCAACTGCTTATCTGTGCTTTTTCTGGAAGTGGGTGACTACATTTTCCGTATTCTTAGGGAAGTTTTAAGTTTAAGGAAGTTATTTTTGACTATGAGACACGCAGACAGAACTAAATCTGTTCTGCTGTCCAATCCTCTCAGATCTACACATGGGCCTAGTACGTAGGTCAGAGATCATCAACTAGATTAAGCCGCGGGCCGATTTCTTCTTGCGCAGATGATCAGGGGGCCGGAACATGATTAAAAATGATTTGTAGACTGCAAATTGACCGCAAGAACCCCAAACAGATATAATATTTGACTAAAACATAATTATTTCATACCTTGCTTACATTTGTATACGATCACATACCTGTACATCTCTCTATTATGCGTGGAAATATCTTTGAAGAGATTTCCAAAATGTTAATAACTTGGAGCTGATTTGCTGGTGTTTTTACAGTCTTATATGTCCAACAATAAAATAACATTTAAAGTATACATTGGGGGGGGCCAAATAAAATCGCCCGCCGGCCAAATTCGGCCCGTGGGCCGCCAGTTGGGGAACCCTGGCATAGAGTCTAGCTATGGGCTGGGGGATTCTTAGGGTGTAGGAACTAGGGGTTGTTTTAGTCTAGGGGCTAGGGTTTAGGGCGTAGAGTGTAGGGGCGGATTTGGAACAGGGAATATGTGATGCGGTAATACTGGACGTAGAATACGTCCCAAATTACACCCTAGTCCCTACATAGTGCACTACACTACGCAGGGAATAGGGTGCCATTTGGGATGCAACAAACACTGTACGTACAAACAAAGGCTCCCATCGAGAAAATAACAAAAAAGACTACTGATACAATGGTTCCGTCCCAAACAGCACCCTTTTCCCTACACTACTTCTGGCCAGGATCCATAGGGCATAGCCACAGGTAAAAGTAGTGGGCTATATAGGGGAATAGGGTGCCATTATGGACGCAGCCTGCTTCTTAAAAAAGAACAAGATCCTTAATATACATTTTCCATACTCATTCCAAAAACAAATAAACAAAACATGTTAAAATAAAATACAAATAAAAACACTTTAAAAAATGATGTATGCATTCAAGTGGTACTTATATGGCTTTTATACAATACAACCTTTAGTGAAAATATACATCTAGACACAATTCAAGTACAAATGTACAAAATCTTTAAACTCATATGTTTTTTCTTTAATTATTATAATACACTTTTAATACATATCATAAATACAGGTTCAACATTCATCGAGTTCCTAACATTTGACGCTCCGGAGGCGTTTGAAGAAGGAAGGGATGGAGGGAGGAGGAGAGGGGGAGGAGAGGAGGGAGGGAGGGAGGGAGGAGGAGAGGAGGGAGGGAGGGAGGAGAGGAGGAGAGGAGGGAGGGAGGAGGAGAGGAGGAGAGGAGAGGAGGGAGGGAGGGAGGAGGAGGAGAAGGGGAGGAGAGGAGGAAGGGAGGAGGAGGAGGAGAAGGGGAGGAGAGGAGGGAGGAGAGGAGAGGAGGAGAGGAGGGAGGGAGAAGGAGGAGAGGAGGGAGGGAGGAGAAGGGGAGTGGTTTAAAGTCGGGAAGGCGCCTCGTGCTCTTCGTCTTCGTAGCCACTCTTTAAACAGACCTGGGAACAGTTGTTAAATAAGCTGTTACATAGGATCAATGGGCTCTTAATCTTTTAGAAACTGATTCTGGATCAGTTAGGCTACATACAGTGCGTTTGGAAAGTATTCAGACCCCTTCCCTTTTTCCACATTTTGTTAAGTTACAGCCTTATTCTAAAATTGATTAAATAATACAAATCCTCATCAATCTACACACAATACCCCATAATGACAAACCAAAAACAGGTTCTTAGAAATTGTTACACATTTATAAAAAATTAAAAATAGATATACCTTATCTACAAAAGTATTCAGACCTTTTACTATGAGACTCGAAATTGAGCTCAGGTACATCCTGTTTCCATTGATCATCCTTGAGATGTTTCTACAACTTGATTGGAGTCCATCTTTGGTAAATTAAATTGATTGGACATTATTTGGAAAGGCACACACCTGTCTATATAAGGTCCCACAGTTGACAGTGCATGTCAGAGCAAAAACCAAGCCATGAGGTCGAAGGAATGAAAAACCTGCTCCAGAGCGCTCAGGACCTCAGACTGGGGCGAAGGTTCACCTTCCAACAGGATAACGACCCTAAGCACACAGCCAAGACAACACAGGAGTGGCTTCGGGACAAGTCTCTGAATGTCCTTGAGTGGCCCAGCCAGAGCCCGGATTTGAACCCGATCGAACATCTCTGGAGAGACCTGAAAATAGCTGTGCAGAAACACTCCCCATCCAACCTGACAGAGCTTGAGAGGATCTGCAGAGAAGAATGGGAGAAACTCCCCAAATACAGGTGTGCCAAGCTTGTAGCGTCATACCCAAGAAGACTCAAGGCTGTAATCGCTGCCAAAGGTGCTTCAACAAAGTACTGAGTAAAGGGTCTGAATACTTATGTAAATGTTATCCGTTTTTTTATTTCTAATACATTTGCAAACATTTCTAAAAACCTGTTTTTGCTTTGTCATTATGGGGTATTGTGTGTAGATTGATGAGGATTTTATTTTATTTTTTTTTATTCATTTTAGAATAAGGCTGTAATGTAACTTTTTACCACCTTTAAAAACAGACTGAATCCGTCAGAGGTTGTTGAATATTTCCAACAGGTTCTATGACCCTAGATCAGCCATTGGTGTGCTGTCTAATCGTTCAGCCATTATTTACGTTTAAGTCATTTAGCGGACGCTCTTATCAGAGAGACTCACAGGAGCAATTAGGGCTAAGTGTCTTGCTCAAGGGCACACCGACAGATTCTTCACCTAGTTGGCTCAGGGATTCGAACCAGCAAAAACTTTCGGTTACTTGCCCAACGCTCTTTAAGCGCTAGGCTGCCTGCTGCCGCCATTCTCAACTGATCCTGGATCAGTTAGGCTACACATGTAGATACAGAGATGTAGTCACACGGCCTCAACAGTTAGTCAGCCTTTTACCAACTGGACTTCCAGCTTTACCAACTGGACTGGGGGTTAAAACAACACTCTTTAACCTGGGAAGACGACACCAAAAACACAAGCAGAGAAAAAACAGTTAGAGGTAAAGAAAAAGAAAGAGAAAGATGGAGAAAGAGGGAAGTACCTTAACCCCCACCCCCTCTCACGGCAGAGGCGGGAGGAGGAGAGCTAGCAGCACTTGCCTCTCGTCTGAACAGCCGGTAGAAGAATCCTCTCTTTGGTGGTGGGTTGGGTCTGTTCACATCCAGATCTGAACACAGCAGGCCGTCTGTCTCATACACATTGATCTCCTTAAAACACTCCATCTCAATCATCTGGAGGATAGACAATATTAAGTGTAAAACACTGGCTCATACACACTGATCTTCTTAAAACACTAGAGAGACAGACAGAGAGACAGAGAGCGAGAGAGAGACACACACAGAGCGAGAGAGAGAGAGAGAGAGACACAGAGAGAGAGAGAGAGAGAGAGAGAGAGAGAGAGAGAGAGAGAGAGAGAGACACAGAGAGACACAGAGACACAGAGAGCGAGAGAGACACACACAGAGAGAGAGAGAGAGAGAGAGAGACAGACAGAGAGACAGAGAGCGAGAGAGACACACACACAGAGCGAGAGAGAGAGAGAGAGAGAGAGAGAGAGAGAGAGAGAGAGAGAGAGAGAGAGAGAGAGAGAGAGAGAGAGAGAGAGAGAGAGAGAGAGAGAGAGAGAAAGAGAGAGAGAGAAAGACACACACAGAGCGAGAAAGAGAGAGAAAGAAAGAGAGAGAGAGAGAGAGAGAGAGAGAGAGAGAGGCTAGTAATAGTTTCATTACATGGCTCAATATCTATCCCAAGAAAACAGACATGTTGTTGAAGCATGACTATCATCTGAAAGGCAAAGGGTCATATGTACATGAAATAAATACCAGGTGTATAGTGTTAGGTTGAATGAGGTGTGTCACTGAATGGACTGGAGCAAAAACCTGCACTGG
>NW_028156441.1:0-197540 GCF_964263955.1 Coregonus lavaretus
GGGGGCTTAAATGTAGGCCCCTATTTATTGCTGAACTCAGTGGGGTTTAAATGTAGCCCCTATTTACTGCTTGAACTCTGTGATGGGCTTAAATGTAGCCCCTATTTACTGCTGAACTCGTGGGGTCTTAAATGTAGCCCCTATTTACTGCTGAACTCAGTGCGGGGCTTAAATGTAGCCCCTATTTACCTGCTTGAACTCAGTGGGGGCTTAAATGTAGCCCCTATTTACTGCTGAACTCAGTGGGGGCTTAAATGTAGCCCCTATTTACTGCTGAATCAGTGGGGGCTTAAATGTAGCCCCTATTTACTGCTGAACTCAGTGGGGGCTTAAATGTAGCCCCTATTTACTGCTGAACTCAGTGGGGGCTTAAATGTAGCCCCTATTTACTGCTGAACTCAGTGGGGCTTAAATGTAGCCCCTATTTACTGCTGAACTCAGTGGGGGCTTAAATGTAGCCCCTATTTACTGCTGAACTCAGTGGGGGCTTAAATGTAGCCCCTATTTACTGTTGAACTCAGTGGGGGCTTAAATGTAGCCCCTATTTACTGCTGAATCAGTGGGGGCTTAAATGTAGCCCTTTTACTGTGAACTCAGTGGGGGCTTAAATGTAGCCCCTATTTACTGATGAACTCAGTGGGGGCTTAAATGTAGCCCCTATTTACTGCTGAACTCAGTGGGGGCTTAAATGTAGCCCCTATTTACTGCTGAACTCAGTGGGGGCTTAAATGTAGCCCCTATTTACTGCTGAACTCAGTGGGGCTTAAATGTAGCCCCTATTTACTGCTGAACTCAGTGGGCGGCTTAAATGTAGCCCCTATTTACTGCTGAACTCAGTGGGGGCTTAAATGTAGCCCCTATTTACTGCTGAACTCAGTGGGGGCTTAAATGTAGCCCCTATTTACTGCTGAACTCAGTGGGGGCTTAAATGTAGCCCCTATTTACTGCTGAACTCAGTGGGGGCTTAAATGTAGCCCCTATTTACTGCTGAACTCAGTGGGGGCTTAAATGTAGCCCCTATTTACTGTTGAACTCAGTGGGGGCTTAAATGTAGCCCCTATTTACTGCTGAACTCAGTGGGGCTTAAATGTAGCCCCTATTTACTGCTGAACTCAGTGGGGGCTTAAATGTAGCCCTATTTACTGCTGAACTCAGTGGGGCTTAAATGTAGCCCCTATTTACTGCTGAACTCAGTGGGGGCTTAAATGTAGCCCCTATTTACTGCTGAACTCAGTGGGGGCTTAAATGTAGCCCCTATTTACTGCTGAACTCAGTGGGGGCTTAAATGTAGCCCCTATTTACTGTTGAACTCAGTGGGGGCTTAAATGTAGCCCCTATTTACTGCTGAACTCAGTGGGGGCTTAAATGTAGCCCCTATTTACTGCTGAACTCAGTGGGGCTTAAATGTAGCCCCTATTTACTGCTGAACTCAGTGGGGGCTTAAATGTAGCCCCTATTTACTGTGACTCAGTGGGGAAGCTCTGTGGGGGCTTAATGTAGCCCCTATTTACTGCTGAACTCAGTGGGGGCTTAAATGTAGCCCCTATTTACTGCTGAACTCAGTGGGGGCTTAAATGTAGCCCCTATTTATGCTGAACTCAGTGGGGTCTTAAATGTAGCCCCTATTTACTGCTGAACTCAGTGATGGCTTAAATGTAGCCCCTATTTACTGCTGAACTCAGTGGGGGCTTAAATGTAGCCCCTATTTACTGCTGAACTCAGTGGGGGCTTAAATGTAGCCCCTATTTACTGCTGAACTCAGTGGGGGCTTAAATGTAGCCCCTATTTACTGCTGAACTCAGTGGGGGCTTAAATGTAGCCCCTATTTACTGCTGAACTCAGTGGGGGCTTAAATGTAGCCCCTATTTACTGCTGAACTCAGTGGGGGCTTAAATGTAGCCCCTATTTACTGCTGAACTCAGTGGGGGCTTAAATGTAGCCGCTATTTACTGCTGAACTCAGTGGGGCTTAAATGTAGCCCCTATTTACTGCTGAACTCAGTGGGGGCTTAAATGTAGCCCCCTATTTACTGCTGAACTCAGTGGGGCTTAAATGTAGCCCCTATTTACTGCTGAACTCAGTGGGGGCTTAAATGTAGCCCCTATTTACTGTTGAACTCAGTGGGGGCTTAAATGTAGCCGCTATTTACTGCTGAACTCAGTGGGGGCTTAAATGTAGCCCCTATTTACTGCTGAACTCAGTGGGGGCTTAAATGTAGCCCCTATTTACTGTTGAACTCAGTGGGGGCTTAAATGTAGCCCCTATTTACTGCTGAACTCAGTGGGGGCTTAAATGTAGCCCCTATTTACTGCTGAACTCAGTGGGGGCTTAAATGTAGCCCCTATTTATTGCTGAACTCAGTGGGGGTCTTAAATGTAGCCCCTATTTACTGCTGAACTCAGTGATGGCTTAAATGTAGCCCCTATTTACTGCTGAACTCAGTGGGGCTTAAATGTAGCCCCTATTTACTGCTGAACTCAGTGGGGGCTTAAATGTAGCCCCTATTTACTGTTGAACTCAGTGGGGGCTTAAATGTAGCCCCTATTTACTGCTGAACTCAGTGGGGGGCTTAAATGTAGCCCCTATTTACTGCTGAACTCAGTGGGGGCTTAAATGTAGCCCCTATTTACTGTTGAACTCAGTGGGGGCTTAAATGTAGCCCCTATTTACTGCTGAACTCAGTGGGGGCTTAAATGTAGCCCCTATTTACTGCTGAACTCAGTGGGGGCTTAAATGTAGCCCCTATTTACTGCTGAACTCAGTGGGGGCTTAAATGTAGCCCCTATTTACTGCTGAACTCAGTGGGGGCTTAAATGTAGCCCCTATTTACTGTTGAACTCAGTGGGGGCTTAAATGTAGCCCCTATTTACTGCTGAACTCAGTGGGGGCTTAAATGTAGCCCCTATTTACTGCTGAACTCAGTGGGGGCTTAAATGTAGCCCCTATTTACTGCTGAACTCAGTGGGGGCTTAAATGTAGCCCCTATTTACTGCTGAACTCAGTGGGGGCTTAAATGTAGCCCCTATTTACTGCTGAACTCAGTGGGGGCTTAAATGTAGCCCCTATTTACTGCTGAACTCAGTGGGGGCTTAAATGTAGCCCCTATTTACTGTTGAACTCAGTGGGGGCTTAAATGTAGCCGCTATTTACTGCTGAACTCAGTGGGGGCTTAAATGTAGCCCTATTTACTGCTGAACTCAGTGGGGGCTTAAATGTAGCCCCTATTTACTGTTGAACTCAGTGGGGGCTTAAATGTAGCCCCTATTTACTGCTGAACTCAGTGGGGGCTTAAATGTAGCCCCTATTTACTGCTGAACTCAGTGGGGGCTTAAATGTAGCCCCTATTTATTGCTGAACTCAGTGGGGTCTTAAATGTAGCCCCTATTTACTGCTGAACTCAGTGATGGCTTAAATGTAGCCCCTATTTACTGCTGAACTCAGTGGGGGCTTAAATGTAGCCCCTATTTACTGCTGAACTCAGTGGGGGCTTAAATGTAGCCCCTATTTACTGTTGAACTCAGTGGGGGCTTAAATGTAGCCCCTATTTACTGCTGAACTCAGTGGGGGCTTAAATGTAGCCCCTATTTACTGCTGAACTCAGTGGGGGCTTAAATGTAGCCCCTATTTACTGTTGAACTCAGTGGGGGCTTAAATGTAGCCCCTATTTACTGCTGAACTCAGTGGGGGCTTAAATGTAGCCCCTATTTACTGCTGAACTCAGTGGGGGCTTAAATGTAGCCCCTATTTACTGCTGAAACTCAGTGGGGGCTTAATGTAGCCCCTATTTACTGCTGAACTCAGTGGGGGCTTAAATGTAGCCCCTATTTACTGTTGAACTCAGTGGGGGCTTAAATGTAGCCCCTATTTACTGCTGAACTCAGTGGGGGCTTAAATGTAGCCCCTATTTACTGTTGAACTCAGTGGGGCTTAATGTAGCCCCTATTTACTGCTGAACTCAGTGGGGGCTTAAATGTAGCCCCTATTTACTGCTGAACTCAGTGGGGGCTTAAATGTAGCCCCTATTTACTGCTGAACTCAGTGGGGGCTTAAATGTAGCCCCTATTTACTGCTGAACTCAGTGGGGGCTTAAATGTAGCCCCTATTTACTGTTGAACTCAGTGGGGGCTTAAATGTAGCCCCTATTTACTGCTGAACTCAGTGGGGGCTTAAATGTAGCCCCTATTTACTGCTGAACTCAGTGGGGGCTTAAATGTAGCCCCTATTTACTGTTGAACTCAGTGGGGGCTTAAATGTAGCCCCTATTTACTGCTGAACTCAGTGGGGGCTTAAATGTAGCCCCTATTTACTGCTGAACTCAGTGGGGGCTTAAATGTAGCCCCTATTTACTGCTGAACTCAATGGGTGCTTAAATGTAGCCCCTATTTACTGTTGAACTCAGTGGGGGCTTAAATGTAGCCCCTATTTACTGCTGAACTCAGTGGGGGCTTAAATGTAGCCCTATTCTTACTGCTGAACTCAGTGGGGGCTTAAATGTAGCCCCTATTTACTGCTGAACTCAGTGGGGGCTTAAATGTAGCCCCTATTTACTGCTGAACTCAGTGGGGGCTTAAATATAGCCCCTATTTACTGCTGAACTCAGTGGGGGCTTAAATGTAGCCCCTATTTACTGTTGAACTCAGTGGGGGCTTAAATGTAGCCCCTATTTACTGCTGAACTCAGTGGGGGCTTAAATGTAGCCCCTATTTACTGCTGAACTCAGTGGGGGCTTAAATGTAGCCCCTATTTACTGCTGAACTCAGTGGGGGCTTAAATGTAGCCCCTATTTACTGTTGAACTCAGTGGGGGCTTAAATGTAGCCCCTATTTACTGCTGAACTCAGTGGGGGCTTAAATGTAGCCCTATTTACTGCTGAACTCAGTGGGGGCTTAAATGTAGCCCCTATTTACTGTTGAACTCAGTGGGGGCTTAAATGTAGCCCCTATTTACTGCTGAACTCAGTGGGGTCTTAAATGTAGCCCCTATTTACTGCTGACTCAGTGGGGGCTTAAATGTAGCCCCTATTTACTGCTGAACTCAGTGGGGGCTTAAATGTAGCCCCTATTTACTGTTGAACTCAGTGGGGGCTTAAATGTAGCCCCTATTTACTGTTGAACTCAGTGGGGGCTTAAATGTAGCCCCTATTTACTGCTGAACTCAGTGGGGGCTTAAATGTAGCCCCTATTTACTGCTGAACTCAGTGGGGTCTTAAATGTAGCCCCTATTTACTGCTGAACTCAGTGGGGGCTTAAATGTAGCCCCTATTTACTGTTGAACTCAGTGGGGGCTTAAATGTAGCCCCTATTTACTGCTGAACTCAGTGGGGGCTTAAATGTAGCCCCTATTTACTGCTGAACTCAGTGGGGGCTTAAATGTAGCCCTACTTACTGCTGAACTCAGTGGGGGCTTAAATGTAGCCCCTATTTACTGCTGAACTCAGTGGGGGCTTAAATGTAGCCCCTATTTACTGTTGAACTCAGTGGGGGCTTAAATGTAGCCCCTATTTACTGCTGAACTCAGAGGGGGCTTAAATGTAGCCCCTATTTACTGCTGAACTCAGTGGGGGCTTAAATGTAGCCCCTATTTACTGCTGAACTCAGTGGGGGCTTAAATGTAGCCCCTATTTACTGCTGAACTCAGTGGGGGCTTAAATGTAGCCCCTATTTACTGTTGAACTCAGTGGGGGCTTAAATGTAGCCCCTATTTACTGTTGAACTCAGTGGGGGCTTAAATGTAGCCCCTATTTACTGCTGAACTCAGTGGGGGCTTAAATGTAGCCCCTATTTACTGTTGAACTCAGTGGGGCTTAAATGTAGCCCCTATTTACTGCTGAACTCAGTGGGGGCTTAAATGTAGCCCCTATTTACTGCTGAACTCAGTGGGGGCTTAAATGTAGCCCCTATTTACTGTTGAACTCAGTGGGGGCTTAAATGTAGCCCCTATTTACTGCTGAACTCAGTGGGGGCTTAAATGTAGCCCCTATTTACTGCTGAACTCAGTGGGGTCTTAAATGTAGCCCCTATTTACTGCTGAACTCAGTGGGGGCTTAAATGTAGCCCCTATTTACTGTTGAACTCAGTGGGGCTTAAATGTAGCCCCTATTTACTGCTGAACTCAGTGGGGGCTTAAATGTAGCCCCTATTTACTGTTGAACTCAGTGGGGGCTTAAATGTAGCCCCTATTTACTGTTGAACTCAGTGGGGGCTTAAATGTAGCCCCTATTTACTGCTGAACTCAGTGGGGGCTTAAATGTAGCCCCTATTTACTGCTGAACTCAGTGGGGGCTTAAATGTAGCCCCTATTTACTGTTGAACTCAGTGGGGGCTTAAATGTAGCCCCTATTTACTGCTGAACTCAGTGGGGGCTTAAATGTAGCCCCTATTTACTGCTGAACTCAGTGGGGGCTTAAATGTAGCCCCTATTTACTGCTGAACTCAGTGGGGGCTTAAATGTAGCCCCTATTTACTGCTGAACTCAGTGGGGGCTTAAATGTAGCCCCTATTTACTGTTGAACTCAGTGGGGGCTTAAATGTAGCCCCTATTTACTGCTGAACTCAGTGGGGGCTTAAATGTAGCCCCTATTTACTGTTGAACTCAGTGGGGGCTTAAATGTAGCCCCTATTTACTGTTGAACTCAGTGGGGGCTTAAATGTAGCCCTATTTACTGCTGAACTCAGTGGGGGCTTAAATGTAGCCCCTATTTACTGCTGAACTCAGTGGGGGCTTAAATGTAGCCCCTATTTACTGCTGAACTCAGTGGGGGCTTAAATGTAGCCCCTATTTACTGCTGAACTCAGTGGGGGCTTAAATGTAGCCCCTATTTACTGCTGAACTCAGTGGGGGCTTAAATGTAGCCCCTATTTACTGCTGAACTCAGTGGGGGCTTAAATGTAGCCCCTATTTACTGCTGAACTCAGTGGGGGCTTAAATGTAGCCCCTATTTACTGTTGAACTCAGTGGGGGCTTAAATGTAGCCCCTATTTACTGCTGAACTCAGTGGGGGCTTAAATGTAGCCCCTATTTACTGCTGAACTCAGTGGGGGCTTAAATGTAGCCCCTATTTACTGTTGAACTCAGTGGGGGCTTAAATGTAGCCCCTATTTACTGCTGAACTCAGTGGGGGCTTAAATGTAGCCCCTATTTACTGCTGAACTCAGTGGGGGCTTAAATGTAGCCCCTATTTATTGCTGAACTCAGTGGGGTCTTAAATGTAGCCCCTATTTACTGCTGAACTCAGTGATGGCTTAAATGTAGCCCCTATTTACTGCTGAACTCAGTGGGGGCTTAAATGTAGCCCCTATTTACTGTTGAACTCAGTGGGGGCTTAAATGTAGCCCCTATTTACTGCTGAACTCAGTGGGGGCTTAAATGTAGCCCCTATTTACTGCTGAACTCAGTGGGGGCTTAAATGTAGCCCCTATTTACTGCTGAACTCAGTGGGGGCTTAAATGTAGCCCCTATTTACTGCTGAACTCAGTGGGGGCTTAAATGTAGCCCCTATTTACTGTTGAACTCAGTGGGGGCTTAAATGTAGCCGCTATTTACTGCTGAACTCAGTGGGGGCTTAAATGTAGCCCCTATTTACTGCTGAACTCAGTGGGGGCTTAAATGTAGCCCCTATTTACTGCTGAACTCAGTGGGGGCTTAAATGTAGCCCCTATTTACTGCTGAACTCAGTGGGGGCTTAAATGTAGCCCCTATTTACTGTTGAACTCAGTGGGGGCT
Organism: Coregonus lavaretus; assembly: GCF_964263955.1. Taxonomy (NCBI): domain Eukaryota; kingdom Metazoa; phylum Chordata; class Actinopteri; order Salmoniformes; family Salmonidae; genus Coregonus; species Coregonus lavaretus. Next base: position 7,723 of record NW_028156441.1, read on the forward strand.
TAAATGTAGCCGCTATTTACTGCTGAACTCAGTGGGGGCTTAAATGTAGCCCCTATTTACTGCTGAACTCAGTGGGGGCTTAAATGTAGCCCCTATTTACTGTTGAACTCAGTGGGGGCTTAAATGTAGCCCCTATTTACTGCTGAACTCAGTGGGGGCTTAAATGTAGCCCCTATTTACTGCTGAACTCAGTGGGGGCTTAAATGTAGCCCCTATTTATTGCTGAACTCAGTGGGGTCTTAAATGTAGCCCCTATTTACTGCTGAACTCAGTGATGGGCTTAAATGTAGCCCCTATTTACTGCTGAACTCAGTGGGGGCTTAAATGTAGCCCCTATTTACTGCTGAACTCAGTGGGGGCTTAAATGTAGCCCCTATTTACTGTTGAACTCAGTGGGGGCTTAAATGTAGCCCCTATTTACTGCTGAACTCAGTGGGGCTTAAATGTAGCCCCTATTTACTGCTGAACTCAGTGGGGCTTAAATGTAGCCCCTATTTACTGTTGAACTCAGTGGGGGCTTAAATGTAGCCCCTATTTACTGCTGAACTCAGTGGGGGCTTAAATGTAGCCCCTATTTACTGCTGAACTCAGTGGGGGCTTAAATGTAGCCCCTATTTACTGCTGAACTCAGTGGGGGCTTAAATGTAGCCCCTATTTACTGCTGAACTCAGTGGGGGCTTAAATGTAGCCCCTATTTACTGTTGAACTCAGTGGGGGCTTAAATGTAGCCCCTATTTACTGCTGAACTCAGTGGGGGCTTAAATGTAGCCCCTATTTACTGCTGAACTCAGTGGGGGCTTAAATGTAGCCCCTATTTACTGCTGAACTCAGTGGGGGCTTAAATGTAGCCCCTATTTACTGCTGAACTCAGTGGGGGCTTAAATGTAGCCCCTATTTACTGCTGAACTCAGTGGGGGCTTAAATGTAGCCCCTATTTACTGCTGAACTCAGTGGGGCTTAAATGTAGCCCCTATTTACTGCTGAACTCAGTGGGGGCTTAAATGTAGCCCCTATTTACTGCTGAACTCAGTGGGGGCTTAAATGTAGCCCCTATTTACTGCTTGAACTCAGTGGGGGCTTAAATGTAGCCCCTATTTACTGCTGAACTCAGTGGGGGCTTAAATGTAGCCCCTATTTACTGCTGAACTCAGTGGGGCTTAAATGTAGCCCCTATTTACTGTTGAACTCAGTGGGGGCTTAAATGTAGCCCCTATTTACTGCTGAACTCAGTGGGGGCTTAAATGTAGCCCCTATTTACTGTTGAACTCAGTGGGGGCTTAAATGTAGCCCCTATTTACTGCTGAACTCAATGGGTGCTTAAATGTAGCCCCTATTTACTGTTGAACTCAGTGGGGGCTTAAATGTAGCCCCTATTTACTGCTGAACTCAGTGGGGGCTTAAATGTAGCCCCTATTTACTGCTGAACTCAGTGGGGGCTTAAATGTAGCCCCTATTTACTGCTGAACTCAGTGGGGGCTTAAATGTAGCCCCTATTTACTGCTGAACTCAAGTGGGGGCTTAAATATAGCCCCTATTTACTGCTGAACTCAGTGGGGGCTTAAATGTAGCCCCTATTTACTGTTGAACTCAGTGGGGGCTTAAATGTAGCCCCTATTTACTGCTGAACTCAGTGGGGGCTTAAATGTAGCCCCTATTTACTGCTGAACTCAGTGGGGGCTTAAATGTAGCCCCTATTTACTGCTGAACTCAGTGGGGGCTTAAATGTAGCCCCTATTTACTGTTGAACTCAGTGGGGGCTTAAATGTAGCCCCTATTTACTGCTGAACTCAGTGGGGGCTTAAATGTAGCCCCTATTTACTGCTGAACTCAGTGGGGGCTTAAATGTAGCCCCTATTTACTGTTGAACTCAGTGGGGGCTTAAATGTAGCCCCTATTTACTGCTGAACTCAGTGGGGTCTTAAATGTAGCCCCTATTTACTGCTGAACTCAGTGGGGGCTTAAATGTAGCCCCTATTTACTGCTGAACTCAGTGGGGGCTTAAATGTAGCCCCTATTTACTGTTGAACTCAGTGGGGGCTTAAATGTAGCCCCTATTTACTGTTGAACTCAGTGGGGGCTTAAATGTAGCCCCTATTTACTGCTGAACTCAGTGGGGTCTTAAATGTAGCCCCTATTTACTGCTGAACTCAGTGGGGGCTTAAATGTAGCCCCTATTTACTGTTGAACTCAGTGGGGGCTTAAATGTAGCCCCTATTTACTGCTGAACTCAGTGGGGGCTTAAATGTAGCCCCTATTTACTGCTGAACTCAGTGGGGGCTTAAATGTAGCCCCTACTTACTGCTGAACTCAGTGGGGGCTTAAATGTAGCCCCTATTTACTGCTGAACTCAGTGGGGGCTTAAATGTAGCCCCTATTTACTGTTGAACTCAGTGGGGGCTTAAATGTAGCCCCTATTTACTGCTGAACTCAGTGGGGCTTAAATGTAGCCCTATTTACTGCTGAACTCAGTGGGGGCTTAAATGTAGCCCCTATTTACTGCTGAACTCAGTGGGGCTTAAATGTAGCCCCTATTTACTGCTGAACTCAGTGGGGGCTTAAATGTAGCCCCTATTTACTGTTGAACTCAGTGGGGGCTTACATGTAGCCCCTATTTACTGCTGAACTCAGTGGGGGCTTAAATGTAGCCCCTATTTACTGTTGAACTCAGTGGGGGCTTAAATGTAGCCCCTATTTACTGCTGAACTCAGTGGGGGCTTAAATGTAGCCCCTATTTACTGCTGAACTCAGTGGGGGCTTAATGTAGCCCCTATTTACTGCTGAACTCAGTGGGGGCTTAAATGTAGCCCCTATTTACTGTTGAACTCAGTGGGGGCTTAAATGTAGCCCCTATTTACTGTTGAACTCAGTGGGGGCTTAAATGTAGCCCCTATTTACTGTTGAACTCAGTGGGGGCTTAAATGTAGCCCCTATTTACTGCTGAACTCAGTGGGGGCTTAAATGTAGCCCCTACTTACTGCTGAACTCAGTGGGGGCTTAAATGTAGCCCCTATTTACTGCTGAACTCAGTGGGGGCTTAAATGTAGCCCCTATTTACTGTTGAACTCAGTGGGGGCTTAAATGTAGCCCCTATTTACTGCTGAACTCAGTGGGGGCTTAAATGTAGCCCCTATTTACTGCTGAACTCAGTGGGGGCTTAAATGTAGCCCCTATTTACTGCTGAACTCAGTGGGGGCTTAAATGTAGCCCCTATTTACTGCTGAACTCAGTGGGGGCTTAAATGTAGCCCCTATTTACTGTTGAACTCAGTGGGGGCTTAAATGTAGCCCCTATTTACTGTTGAACTCAGTGGGGGCTTAAATGTAGCCCCTATTTACTGCTGAACTCAGTGGGGGCTTAAATGTAGCCCCTATTTACTGTTGAACTCAGTGGGGGCTTAAATGTAGCCCCTATTTACTGCTGAACTCAGTGGGGGCTTAAATGTAGCCCCTATTTACTGCTGAACTCAGTGGGGGCTTAAATGTAGCCCTATTTACTGTTGAACTCAGTGGGGGCTTAAATGTAGCCCCTATTTACTGTTGAACTCAGTGGGGGCTTAAATGTAGCCCCTATTTACTGCTGAACTCAGTGGGGGCTTAAATGTAGCCCCTATTTACTGCTGAACTCAGTGGGGGCTTAAATGTAGCCCCTATTTACTGTTGAACTCAGTGGGGGCTTAAATGTAGCCCCTATTTACTGCTGAACTCAGTGGGGGCTTAAATGTAGCCCCTATTTACTGCTGAACTCAGTGGGGGCTTAAATGTAGCCCCTATTTACTGCTGAACTCAGTGGGGGCTTAAATGTAGCCCCTATTTACTGCTGAACTCAGTGGGGGCTTAAATGTAGCCCCTATTTACTGTTGAACTCAGTGGGGGCTTAAATGTAGCCCCTATTTACTGCTGAACTCAGTGGGGGCTTAAATGTAGCCCCTATTTACTGCTGAACTCAGTGGGGGCTTAAATGTAGCCCCTATTTACTGCTGAACTCAGTGGGGGCTTAAATGTAGCCCCTATTTACTGCTGAACTCAGTGGGGGCTTAAATGTAGCCCCTATTTACTGTTGAACTCAGTGGGGGCTTAAATGTAGCCCCTATTTACTGTTGAACTCAGTGGGGGCTTAAATGTAGCCCCTATTTACTGTTGAACTCAGTGGGGGCTTAAATGTAGCGCCTATTTACTGCTGAACTCAGTGGGGGCTTAAATGTAGCCCCTATTTACTGCTGAACTCAGTGGGGGCTTAAATGTAGCCCCTATTTACTGCTGAACTCAGTGGGGGCTTAAATGTAGCCCCTATTTACTGCTGAACTCAGTGGGGGCTTAAATGTAGCCCCTATTTACTGTTGAACTCAGTGGGGGCTTAAATGTAGCCCCTATTTACTGCTGAACTCAGTGGGGGCTTAAATGTAGCCCCTATTTACTGCTGAACTCAGTGGGGGCTTAAATGTAGCCCCTATTTACTGTTGAACTCAGTGGGGGCTTAAATGTAGCCCCTATTTACTGCTGAACTCAGTGGGGGCTTAAATGTAGCCCCTATTTACTGCTGAACTCAGTGGGGGCTTAAATGTAGCCCCTATTTACTGCTGAACTCAGTGGGGGCTTAAATGTAGCCCCTATTTACTGCTGAACTCAGTGGGGGCTTAAATGTAGCCCCTATTTACTGCTGAACTCAGTGGGGGCTTAAATGTAGCCCCTATTTACTGTTGAACTCAGTGGGGGCTTAAATGTAGCCCCTATTTACTGCTGAACTCAGTGGGGGCTTAAATGTAGCCCCTATTTACTGCTGAACTCAGTGGGGGCTTAAATGTAGCCCCTATTTACTGCTGAACTCAGTGGGGGCTTAAATGTAGCCCCTATTTACTGTTGAACTCAGTGGGGCTTAAATGTAGCCCCTATTTACTGCTGAACTCAGTGGGGGCTTAAATGTAGCCCCTATTTACTGCTGAACTCAGTGGGGGCTTAAATGTAGCCCATATTTACTGCTGAACTCAGTGGGGGCTTAAATGTAGCCCCTATTTAATGTTGAACTCAGTGGGGGCTTAAATGTAGCCCCTATTTACTGTTGAACTCAGTGGGGGCTTAAATGTAGCCCTATTTACTGCTGAACTCAGTGGGGGCTTAAATGTAGCCCCTATTTACTGTTGAACTCAGTGGGGGCTTAAATGTAGCCCCTATTTACTGCTGAACTCAGTGGGGGCTTAAATGTAGCCCCTATTTACTGCTGAACTCAGTGGGGGCTTAAATGTAGCCCCTATTTACTGCTGAACTCAGTGGGGCTTAAATGTAGCCCCTATTTACTGCTGAACTCAGTGGGGGCTTAAATGTAGCCCCTATTTACTGTTGAACTCAGTGGGGGCTTAAATGTAGCCCCTATTTACTGCTGAACTCAGTGGGGGCTTAAATGTAGCCCCTATTTACTGCTGAACTCAGTGGGGTCTTAAATGTAGCCCCTATTTACTGCTGAACTCAGTGGGGGCTTAAATGTAGCCCCTATTTACTGCTGAACTCAGTGGGGGCTTAAATGTAGCCCCTATTTACTGTTGAACTCAGTGGGGGCTTAAATGTAGCCCCTATTTACTGCTGAACTCAGTGGGGGCTTAAATGTAGCCCCTATTTACTGTTGAACTCAGTGGGGGCTTAAATGTAGCCCCTATTTACTGTTGAACTCAGTGGGGGCTTAAATGTCGCCCCTATTTACTGCTGAACTCAGTGGGGGCTTAAATGTAGCCCCTATTTACTGCTGAACTCAGTGGGGGCTTAAATGTAGCCCCTATTTACTGCTGAACTCAGTGGGGGCTTAAATGTAGCCCCTACTTACTGCTGAACTCAGTGGGGGCTTAAATGTAGCCCCTATTTACTGCTGAACTCAGTGGGGGCTTAAATGTAGCCCCTATTTACTGTTGAACTCAGTGGGGGCTTAAATGTAGCCCCTATTTACTGCTGAACTCAGTGGGGGCTTAAATGTAGCCCCTATTTACTGCTGAACTAAGTGGGGGCTTAAATGTAGCCCCTATTTACTGCTGAACTCAGTGGGGGCTTAAATGTAGCCCCTATTTACTGCTGAACTCAGTGGGGGCTTAAATGTAGCCCCTATTTACTGTTGAACTCAGTGGGGGCTTAAATGTAGCCCCTATTTACTGTTGAACTCAGTGGGGGCTTAAATGTAGCCCCTATTTACTGCTGAACTCAGTGGGGGCTTAAATGTAGCCCCTATTTACTGTTGAACTCAGTGGGGGCTTAAATGTAGCCCCTATTTACTGCTGAACTCAGTGGGGGCTTAAATGTAGCCCCTATTTACTGCTGAACTCAGTGGGGGCTTAAATGTAGCCCCTATTTACTGTTGAACTCAGTGGGGGCTTAAATGTAGCCCCTATTTACTGTTGAACTCAGTGGGGGCTTAAATGTAGCCCCTATTTACTGCTGAACTCAGTGGGGGCTTAAATGTAGCCCCTATTTACTGCTGAACTCAGTGGGGGCTTAAATGTAGCCCCTATTTACTGTTGAACTCAGTGGGGGCTTAAATGTAGCCCCTATTTACTGCTGAACTCAGTGGGGGCTTAAATGTAGCCCCTATTTACTGCTGAACTCAGTGGGGGCTTAAATGTAGCCCCTATTTACTGCTGAACTCAGTGGGGGCTTAAATGTAGCCCCTATTTACTGCTGAACTCAGTGGGGGCTTAAATGTAGCCCCTATTTACTGTTGAACTCAGTGGGGGCTTAAATGTAGCCCCTATTTACTGCTGAACTCAGTGGGGGCTTAAATGTAGCCCCTATTTACTGCTGAACTCAGTGGGGGCTTAAATGTAGCCCCTATTTACTGCTGAACTCAGTGGGGGCTTAAATGTAGCCCCTATTTACTGCTGAACTCAGTGGGGGCTTAAATGTAGCCCCTATTTACTGTTGAACTCAGTGGGGGCTTAAATGTAGCCCCTATTTACTGCTGAACTCAGTGGGGGCTTAAATGTAGCCCCTATTTACTGTTGAACTCAGTGGGGGCTTAAATGTAGCCCCTATTTACTGCTGAACTCAGTGGGGGCTTAAATGTAGCCCCTATTTACTGCTGAACTCAGTGGGGGCTTAAATGTAGCCCCTATTTACTGCTGAACTCAGTGGGCGCTTAAATGTAGCCCCTATTTACTGCTGAACTCAGTGGGGGCTTAAATGTAGCCCCTATTTACTGTTGAACTCAGTGGGGGCTTAAATGTAGCCCCTATTTACTGCTGAACTCAGTGGGGGCTTAAATGTAGCCCCTATTTACTGCTGAACTCAGTGGGGGCTTAAATGTAGCCCCTATTTACTGCTGAACTCAGTGGGGGCTTAAATGTAGCCCCTATTTACTGCTGAACTCAGTGGGGGCTTAAATGTAGCCCCTATTTACTGTTGAACTCAGTGGGGGCTTAAATGTAGCCCCTATTTACTGTTGAACTCAGTGGGGGCTTAAATGTAGCCCCTATTTACTGCTGAACTCAGTGGGGGCTTAAATGTAGCCCCTATTTACTGTTGAACTCAGTGGGGGCTTAAATGTAGCCCCTATTTACTGCTGAACTCAGTGGGGGCTTAAATGTAGCCCCTATTTACTGCTGAACTCAGTGGGGGCTTAAATGTAGCCCCTATTTACTGCTGAACTCAGTGGGGGCTTAAATGTAGCCCCTATTTACTGCTGAACTCAGTGGGGGCTTAAATGTAGCCCCTATTTACTGCTGAACTCAGTGGGGGCTTAAATGTAGCCCCTATTTACTGTTGAACTCAGTGGGGGCTTAAATGTAGCCCCTATTTACTGCTGAACTCAGTGGGGGCTTAAATGTAGCCCCTATTTACTGCTGAACTCAGTGGGGTCTTAAATGTAGCCCCTATTTACTGCTGAACTCAGTGGGGGCTTAAATGTAGCCCCTATTTACTGCTGAACTCAGTGGGGGCTTAAATGTAGCCCCTATTTACTGTTGAACTCAGTGGGGGCTTAAATGTAGCCCCTATTTACTGCTGAACTCAGTGGGGGCTTAAATGTAGCCCCTATTTACTGTTGAACTCAGTGGGGGCTTAAATGTAGCCCCTATTTACTGCTGAACTCAGTGGGGGCTTAAATGTAGCCCCTATTTACTGCTGAACTCAGTGGGGGCTTAAATGTAGCCCCTATTTACTGCTGAACTCAGTGGGGGCTTAAATGTAGCCCCTATTTACTGTTGAACTCAGTGGGGGCTTAAATGTAGCCCCTATTTACTGCTGAACTCAGTGGGGGCTTAAATGTAGCACCTATTTACTGCTGAACTCAGTGGGGGCTTAAATGTAGCCCCTATTTACTGCTGAACTCAGTGGGGGCTTAAATGTAGCCCCTATTTACTGTTGAACTCAGTGGGGCTTAAATGTAGCCCCTATTTACTGCTGAACTCAGTGGGGGCTTAAATGTAGCCCCTATTTACTGTTGAACTCAGTGGGGGCTTAAATGTAGCCCCTATTTACTGTTGAACTCAGTGGGGGCTTAAATGTAGCCCCTATTTACTGCTGAACTCAGTGGGGGCTTAAATGTAGCCCCTATTTACTGTTGAACTCAGTGGGGGCTTAAATGTAGCCCCTATTTACTGCTGAACTCAGTGGGGGCTTAAATGTAGCCCATATTTACTGCTGAACTCAGTGGGGGCTTAAATGTAGCCCCTATTTACTGTTGAACTCAGTGGGGGCTTAAATGTAGCCCCTATTTACTGTTGAACTCAGTGGGGGCTTAAATGTAGCCCCTATTTACTGTTGAACTCAGTGGGGGCTTAAATGTAGCCCCTATTTACTGCTGAACTCAGTGGGGGCTTAAATGTAGCCCCTATTTACTGCTGAACTCAGTGGGGGCTTAAATGTAGCCCCTATTTACTGTTGAACTCAGTGGGGGCTTAAATGTAGCCCCTATTTACTGCTGAACTCAGTGGGGGCTTAAATGTAGCCCCTATTTACTGCTGAACTCAGTGGGGGCTTAAATGTAGCCCCTATTTACTGCTGAACTCAGTGGGGCTTAAATGTAGCCCCTATTTACTGCTGAACTCAGTGGGGGCTTAAATGTAGCCCCTATTTACTGTTGAACTCAGTGGGGGCTTAAATGTAGCCCCTATTTACTGCTGAACTCAGTGGGGGCTTAAATGTAGCCCCTATTTACTGCTGAACTCAGTGGGGTCTTAAATGTAGCCCCTATTTACTGCTGAACTCAGTGGGGGCTTAAATGTAGCCCCTATTTACTGCTGAACTCAGTGGGGGCTTAAATGTAGCCCTATTTACTGTTGAACTCAGTGGGGGCTTAAATGTAGCCCCTATTTACTGCTGAACTCAGTGGGGGCTTAAATGTAGCCCCTATTTACTGTTGAACTCAGTGGGGGCTTAAATGTAGCCCCTATTTACTGCTGAACTCAGTGGGGGCTTAAATGTAGCCCCTATTTACTGCTGAACTCAGTGGGGGCTTAAATGTAGCCCCTATTTACTGCTGAACTCAGTGGGGGCTTAAATGTAGCCCCTATTTACTGCTGAACTCAGTGGGGGCTTAAATGTAGCCCCTATTTACTGTTGAACTCAGTGGGGGCTTAAATGTAGCCCCTATTTACTGCTGAACTCAGTGGGGGCTTAAATGTAGCCCCTATTTACTGCTGAACTCAGTGGGGGCTTAAATGTAGCCCCTATTTACTGCTGAACTCAGTGGGGGCTTAAATGTAGCCCCTATTTACTGCTGAACTCAGTGGGGGCTTAAATGTAGCCCCTATTTACTGTTGAACTCAGTGGGGGCTTAAATGTAGCCCCTATTTACTGTTGAACTCAGTGGGGGCTTAAATGTAGCCCCTATTTACTGTTGAACTCAGTGGGGGCTTAAATGTAGCCCCTATTTACTGTTGAACTCAGTGGGGGCTTAAATGTAGCCCCTATTTACTGCTGAACTCAGTGGGGGCTTAAATGTAGCCCCTATTTACTGCTGAACTCAGTGGGGGCTTAAATGTAGCCCCTATTTACTGCTGAACTCAGTGGGGGCTTAAATGTAGCCCCTATTTACTGCTGAACTCAGTGGGGGCTTAAATGTAGCCCCTATTTACTGTTGAACTCAGTGGGGGCTTAAATGTAGCCCCTATTTACTGTTGAACTCAGTGGGGGCTTAAATGTAGCCCCTATTTACTGCTGAACTCAGTGGGGGCTTAAATGTAGCCCCTATTTACTGTTGAACTCAGTGGGGGCTTAAATGTAGCCCCTATTTACTGCTGAACTCAGTGGGGGCTTAAATGTAGCCCCTATTTACTGCTGAACTCAGTGGGGGCTTAAATGTAGCCCCTATTTACTGCTGAACTCAGTGGGGGCTTAAATGTAGCCCCTATTTACTGCTGAACTCAGTGGGGGCTTAAATGTAGCCCCTATTTACTGCTGAACTCAGTGTGGGCTTAAATGTAGCCCCTATTTACTGTTGAACTCAGTGGGGGCTTAAATGTAGCCCCTATTTACTGCTGAACTCAGTGGGGGCTTAAATGTAGCCCCTATTTACTGCTGAACTCAGTGGGGGCTTAAATGTAGCCCCTATTTACTGTTGAACTCAGTGGGGGCTTAAATGTAGCCCCTATATACTGCTGAACTCAGTGGGGGCTTAAATGTAGCCCCTATTTACTGCTGAACTCAGTGGGGGCTTAAATGTAGCCCCTATTTACTGTTGAACTCAGTGGGGGCTTAAATGTAGCCCCTATTTACTGCTGAACTCAGTGGGGGCTTAAATGTAGCCCCTATTTACTGCTGAACTCAGTGGGGGCTTAAATGTAGCCCCTATTTACTGCTGAACTCAGTGGGGGCATAAATGTAGCCCCTATTTACTGTTGAACTCAGTGGGGGCTTAAATGTAGCCCCTATTTACTGCTGAACTCAGTGGGGGCTTAAATGTAGCCCCTATTTACTGCTGAACTCAGTGGGGGCTTAAATGTAGCCCCTATTTACTGCTGAACTCAGTGGGGGCTTAAATGTAGCCCCTATTTACTGCTGAACTCAGTGGGGGCTTAAATGTAGCCCCTATTTACTGCTGAACTCAGTGGGGGCTTAAATGTAGCCCCTATTTACTGTTGAACTCAGTGGGGGCTTAAATGTAGCCCCTATTTACTGTTGAACTCAGTGGGGGCTTAAATGTAGCCCCTATTTACTGCTGAACTCAGTGGGGGCTTAAATGTAGCCCCTATTTACTGTTGAAATCAGTGGGGGCTTAAATGTAGCCCCTATTTACTGCTGAACTCAGTGGGGGCTTAAATGTAGCCCCTATTTACTGCTGAACTCATTGGGGGCTTAAATGTAGCCCCTATTTACTGCTGAACTCAGTGGGGGCTTAAATGTAGCCCCTATTTACTGTTGAACTCAGTGGGGGCTTAAATGTAGCCCCTATTTACTGTTGAACTCAGTGGGGGCTTAAATGTAGCCCCTATTTACTGTTGAACTCAGTGGGGGCTTAAATGTAGCCCCTATTTACTGCTGAACTCAGTGGGGGCTTAAATGTAGCCCCTATTTACTGTTGAACTCAGTGGGGGCTTAAATGTAGCCCCTATTTACTGCTGAACTCAGTGGGGGCTTAAATGTAGCCCCTATTTACTGCTGAACTCAGTGGGGGCTTAAATGTAGCCCCTATTTACTGCTGAACTCAGTGGGGGCTTAAATGTAGCCCCTATTTACTGTTGAACTCAGTGGGGGCTTAAATGTAGCCCCTATTTACTGCTGAACTCAGTGGGGGCTTAAATGTAGCCCCTATTTACTGCTGAACTCAGTGGGGGCTTAAATGTAGCCCCTATTTACTGCTGAACTCAGTGGGGGCTTAAATGTAGCCCCTATTTACTGTTGAACTCAGTGGGGGCTTAAATGTAGCCCCTATTTACTGTTGAACTCAGTGGGGGCTTAAATGTAGCCCCTATTTACTGCTGAACTCAGTGGGGGCTTAAATGTAGCCCCTATTTACTGTTGAACTCAGTGGGGGCTTAAATGTAGCCCCTATTTACTGTTGAACTCAGTGGGGGCTTAAATGTAGCCCCTATTTACTGCTGAACTCAGTGGGGGCTTAAATGTAGCCCCTATTTACTGTTGAACTCAGTGGGGGCTTAAATGTAGCCCCTATTTACTGCTGAACTCAGTGGGGGCTTAAATGTAGCCCATATTTACTGCTGAACTCAGTGGGGGCTTAAATGTAGCCCCTATTTACTGTTGAACTCAGTGGGGGCTTAAATGTAGCCCCTATTTACTGTTGAACTCAGTGGGGGCTTAAATGTAGCCCCTATTTACTGTTGAACTCAGTGGGGGCTTAAATGTAGCCCCTATTTACTGCTGAACTCAGTGGGGGCTTAAATGTAGCCCCTATTTACTGCTGAACTCAGTGGGGGCTTAAATGTAGCCCCTATTTACTGTTGAACTCAGTGGGGGCTTAAATGTAGCCCCTATTTACTGCTGAACTCAGTGGGGGCTTAAATGTAGCCCCTATTTACTGCTGAACTCAGTGGGGGCTTAAATGTAGCCCCTATTTACTGCTGAACTCAGTGGGGGCTTAAATGTAGCCCCTATTTACTGCTGAACTCGGTGGGGGCTTAAATGTAGCCCCTATTTACTGTTGAACTCGGTGGGGGCTTAAATGTAGCCCCTATTTACTGCTGAACTCGGTGGGGGCTTAAATGTAGCCCCTATTTACTGCTGAACTCAGTGGGGTCTTAAATGTAGCCCCTATTTACTGCTGAACTCAGTGGGGGCTTAAATGTAGCCCCTATTTACTGCTGAACTCAGTGGGGGCTTAAATGTAGCCCCTATTTACTGTTGAACTCAGTGGGGGCTTAAATGTAGCCCCTATTTACTGCTGAACTCAGTGGGGGCTTAAATGTAGCCCCTATTTACTGTTGAACTCAGTGGGGGCTTAAATGTAGCCCCTATTTACTGCTGAACTCAGTGGGGGCTTAAATGTAGCCCCTATTTACTGCTGAACTCAGTGGGGGCTTAAATGTAGCCCCTATTTACTGCTGAACTCAGTGGGGGCTTAAATGTAGCCCCTATTTACTGCTGAACTCAGTGGGGGCTTAAATGTAGCCCCTATTTACTGTTGAACTCAGTGGGGGCTTAAATGTAGCCCCTATTTACTGCTGAACTCAGTGGGGGCTTAAATGTAGCCCCTATTTACTGCTGAACTCAGTGGGGGCTTAAATGTAGCCCCTATTTACTGCTGAACTCAGTGGGGGCTTAAATGTAGCCCCTATTTACTGCTGAACTCAGTGGGGGCTTAAATGTAGCCCCTATTTACTGTTGAACTCAGTGGGGGCTTAAATGTAGCCCCTATTTACTGTTGAACTCAGTGGGGGCTTAAATGTAGCCCCTATTTACTGTTGAACTCAGTGGGGGCTTAAATGTAGCCCCTATTTACTGTTGAACTCAGTGGGGGCTTAAATGTAGCCCCTATTTACTGCTGAACTCAGTGGGGGCTTAAATGTAGCCCCTATTTACTGTTGAACTCAGTGGGGGCTTAAATGTAGCCCCTATTTACTGCTGAACTCAGTGGGGGCTTAAATGTAGCCCCTATTTACTGCTGAACTCAGTGGGGGCTTAAATGTAGCCCCTATTTACTGTTGAACTCAGTGGGGGCTTAAATGTAGCCCCTATTTACTGTTGAACTCAGTGGGGGCTTAAATGTAGCCCCTATTTACTGCTGAACTCAGTGGGGGCTTAAATGTAGCCCCTATTTACTGCTGAACTCAGTGGGGGCTTAAATGTAGCCCCTATTTACTGCTGAACTCAGTGGGGGCTTAAATGTAGCCCCTATTTACTGCTGAACTCAGTGGGGGCTTAAATGTAGCCCCTATTTACTGCTGAACTCAGTGGGGGCTTAAATGTAGCCCCTATTTACTGTTGAACTCAGTGGGGGCTTAAATGTAGCCCCTATTTACTGTTGAACTCAGTGGGGGCTTAAATGTAGCCCCTATTTACTGCTGAACTCAGTGGGGGCTTAAATGTAGCCCCTATTTACTGCTGAACTCAGTGGGGGCTTAAATGTAGCCCCTATTTACTGTTGAAATCAGTGGGGGCTTAAATGTAGCCCCTATTTACTGCTGAACTCAGTGGGGGCTTAAATGTAGCCCCTATTTACTGCTGAACTCATTGGGGGCTTAAATGTAGCCCCTATTTACTGCTGAACTCAGTGGGGGCTTAAATGTAGCCCCTATTTACTGTTGAACTCAGTGGGGGCTTAAATGTAGCCCCTATTTACTGTTGAACTCAGTGGGGGCTTAAATGTAGCCCCTATTTACTGCTGAACTCAGTGGGGGCTTAAATGTAGCCCCTATTTACTGCTGAACTCAGTGGGGGCTTAAATGTAGCCCCTATTTACTGCTGAACTCAGTGGGGGCTTAAATGTAGCCCCTATTTACTGCTGAACTCAGTGGGGGCTTAAATGTAGCCCCTATTTACTGCTGAACTCAGTGGGGGCTTAAATGTAGCCCCTATTTACTGTTGAACTCAGTGGGGGCTTAAATGTAGCCCCTATTTACTGCTGAACTCAGTGGGGGCTTAAATGTAGCCCCTATTTACTGCTGAACTCAGTGGGGGCTTAAATGTAGCCCCTATTTACTGTTGAACTCAGTGGGGGCTTAAATGTAGCCCCTATTTACTGTTGAACTCAGTGGGGGCTTAAATGTAGCCCCTATTTACTGCTGAACTCAGTGGGGGCTTAAATGTAGCCCCTATTTACTGTTGAACTCAGTGGGGGCTTAAATATAGCCCCTATTTACTGCTGAACTCAGTGGGGGCTTAAATGTAGCCCCTATTTACTGCTGAACTCAGTGGGGGCTTAAATGTAGCCCCTATTTACTGCTGAACTCAGTGGGGGCTTAAATGTAGCCCCTATTTACTGCTGAACTCAGTGGGGGCTTAAATGTAGCCCCTATTTACTGCTGAACTCAGTGGGGGCTTAAATGTAGCCCCTATTTACTGCTGAACTCAGTGGGGGCTTAAATGTAGCCCCTATTTACTGCTGAACTCAGTGGGGGCTTAAATGTAGCCCCTATTTACTGTTGAACTCAGTGGGGGCTTAAATGTAGCCCCTATTTACTGCTGAACTCAGTGGGGGCTTAAATGTAGCCCCTATTTACTGTTGAATTCAGTGGGGTTTGTCTAACTAATAGCTAACTTGATAAGGGAAAATTGACATTTAATCAATTTTAGAACAAGGTTGTAACGTAACAAAAGTCAAGGGGTCTGAATACTTTCTTACTTACTCATTGTTTTTCTTCCTCCAGTAAAACTCATTGGGGGGGGGGGGGACGCAAATAGTCTGGATAGCCATGATTAGCTGTTCAGGAGTCTTATGGCTTGGGGGTAGAAGCTGTTAAGAAACCTTTTGGACCTAGACTTGGCGCTCCGGTACCGCTTGCCGTGCGGTAGCAAAGAGAACAGTCTATGACTAGGGTGGCTGGAGTCTTTGAGAATTTTTAGGGCTTTCCTCTGACACCGCCTGGTATAGAGGTCGTGGATGGCAGGAAGCTTGGCCCCAATGATGTACTGGGCCATACGCACTACCCTCTGTAGTGCCTTGCGGTCAGAGGCTGAGCAGTTGCCATACCAGGGGGTGATGCAACCAGTCAGGATGCTCTCGATGGTGCAGCTGTAGATTTTTTTGAGGATCTGAGGACACATGCCAAATCTTTTCAGTCTCCTGAGGGGAAATAGGCTTTGTCGTGCCCTTTTCATAACTGTCTTGGTGTGTTTGGACCATGATGGTTTGTTGGTAATGTGGACACCAAGGAACTTGAAGCTCTCAACCTGTTCTCAACCTGTTCCACTACAGCCCTGTCGATGAGAATGGGGGCGTGCTCAGTCCTCTTTTTTTCCCTGTAGTCCACAATCATCTCCTTTGTCTTGGTCATGTTGAGGGAGAGGTTGTTATCCTGGCACCACACGGCCAGGTCTCTGACCTCCTCCCTATAGGCTGTCTCATCGTTGTCGGTGATCATGCCTACCAGAAAAATTACTGTTATACTATTCCAGGTATTCCTTAAAGAGGTAGGGTTTCAAGTGTCTCTGGAAGGTGGTCAGTGACTCCGCTGTCCTGGCGTCGTGAGGGAGCTTGTTCCACCATTGGGGTGCCAGAGCAGCGAATAGCTTTGACTGGGCTGTGTGGGAACTGTGCTTACGTAGAGGTAGGGGGGCTAGCAGGCCAGAGGTGGATGAACGTAGTGCCCTCGTTTGGGTCTGATCAGAGCCTGAAGATAAGGAGGTGCCGTTCCCCTCACAGCTCCATAGGCAAGCACCATGGTTTTGTAGTAGATGCGAGCTTCTACTGGAAGCCAGTGGAGTGTGCGGAGGAGCACGGTGACATGAGAGAACTTGGGAAGGTTGAACACCAGACAGGCTGCAGCGTTCTGGATAAGTTGTAGGGGTTTAATGGCACAGGCAGGGAGCCCAGCCAAACAGCGAGTTGCAGTAATCCAGACGGGAGATGACAAGTGCCTGGATTAGGACCTGTGCCGCTTTTTGTGTAAGGTAGGGTCGTACTCTGCGAATGTTGTAGAGCATGAACCTGCAGGATCAGGTCACCTCTTTGATGTTAACAGAGAACGACAGGGTGTTGTCCAGGGTCACGCCAAGGTTATTTGCACTCTGGGAGGAGGACACAATGGAGTTGTCAACCGTGATGGCGAGATCATGGAGCGGGCAGTCCTTCCCCTTGAGGAAGAGCAGCTCCGTCTTGCCGAGGTTCAGCTTGAGGTGGTGATCCGACTTCCACACTGTTATTTATTTTTATTTTATTTTTATTTCACCTTTATTTAACCAGGTAAACCAGTTGAGAACAAGTTCTCATTTACAACTGCGACCTGGCCAAGATAAAGCAAAGCAGTGCGATAAAAACAACAACACAGAGTTACATATGGGGTAAAACAAAACAAAGTCAAAAAAAATACAACAGAAATACATATATATACAGTGTGTGCAAATTTAGCAAGTTATGGAGGTAAGGCAATAAAATAGGCTATAGTGCAAAATAATTACAATTAGTATTAACACTGGAATGATAGATGTGCAAGAGATGATGTGCAAATAGAGATACTGGGGTACAAATGAGCAAAATAAATAACAATATAGGGATGAGGTAGTTGGGCGGGCTAATTTCAGATGGGCTGTGTACAGGTGCAGTGATCGGTAAGGTGCTCTGACAACTGATGCTTAAAGTTAGTGAGGGAGATAAGTGTCTCCAGCTTCAGAGATTTTTGCAATTTGTTCCAGTCATTGGCAGCAGAGAACTGGAAGGAATTACGGCCAAAGGAGGTGTTGGCTTTGGGAATGACCAGTGAGATATACCCGCTGGAGCGCAGACTACGGGTGGGTGTTGCTATGGTGACCAATGAGCTAAGATAAGGCGGGGATTTGCCTAGCAGTGATTTATAGATGGCCTGGAGCCAGTGGGTTTGGCGACGAATATGTAGTGAGGACCAGCCAACAAGAGCGTACAGGTCACAGTGGTGGGTATTATATGGGGCTTTGGAGACAAAACGGATGGCACTGTGATAGACTACATCCAATTTGCTGAGTAGAGTGTTGGAGGCTATTTTGTAAATGACATCGCCGAAGTCAAGGATCAGTAGGATAGTCAGTTTTACGAGGGCATGTTTGGCAGCATGAGTGAAGGAGGCTTTGTTGCGAAATAGGAAACCGATTCTAGATTTAACTTTTGATTGGAGATTCTTAATGTGAGTCTGGAAGGAGAGTTTACAGTCTAACCAGACACCTAGATATTTGTAGTTGTCCACATACTCTAGGTCAGACCCGTCGAGAGTAGTGATTCTAGTCGGGTGGGCGGGTGCAAGCAGCGTTCGGTTGAAGAGCATGCATTTAGTTTTACTAGTGTTTAAGAGCAGTTGGAGGCTACTGAAGGAGTGTTGTATGGAATTGAAGCTCGTTTGGAGGTTTGTTAACACAGTGTCCAATGAAGGGCCAGATGTATACAAAATGGTGTCGTCTGCGTAGAGGTGGATCTGAGAGTCACCAGCAGCAGGAGCGTTATGTTTGCCAGACATGCAGATATACACAGACCGTCACCCCTTGTCTTACCTGAGTCAGCCGTTCTATCCTGCCGATGTAGCGTATGTTAGCTAGCTGTATGTTGTCCATGTCGTCGTTCAGCCACGACTCTGTAAAACATAAGATATTACAGTTTTTAATGTCCAGTTGGTAGGATAAGCGTAATCGTAGGTCATCTAATTTATTTTCAAATGATTGAACATTGGCTAATAGGATTGATGGAAGAGGCAGTTTACTCGCTCGCCGTCGGATCCTTACAAGGCACCCCGACCTACGTCCACGATATCTCCGTCTCTTCCTCATGCGAATGACGGGGATTTGGGCCTTGTCAGGTGTCTGTAGAATATCCTTCGCATCCGACTCGTTGAAGAAAAAATCTTTGTCCAATATGAGGTGAGTAATCGCTGTCCTGATATCCAGAAGCTCTTTTTGGTCATAAGAGACGGTGGCAGAAACATTATGTACAGAATAAATTACAAATAACGCGAGAAAACACACATAATAGTACAACTGGTTAGAGGGCTGTAAAACGGCAGCCATCTTCTCCGGCGCCATTCAACAAACTGCCTTTCAGACCTTAATGTCAAACCCTGTATCAATATCTTTGGGTTTATTTTCAGCTGCACTAAGCACTCAGTCAATGGTGTCTGTTCCTCAGTTTCTAACTGTGGAGGCTTCGGGCGGTGTCCAAGGGGCCAGGCTATATATGTTGCTAGTGTAACAGTGTTGTTTCCGTCCCTCTCCTCACCCCAACCTCGGCTTGAACCAGGGACCCTCTGAACACATGGACAACAGTCACCCTTGAAGCATCGTTACCCGTCGCTCCACAAAAGCTGCGGCAGAGAAACAACTACTTCAAGGTCTCAGAGGGACGAAGATGTCAGAGAAGACATGTTGTTTGAAATCGCTCCAAGAATGAAGAAGCACAATAAGATAGTTGAGGTGTTTATTGTTGAGAAACTTATTTTCTTCCTTTACTCTGCTGTTCCACTATTTCTATGAAACTGCAAATTTCATTCACAAACACAAGCACAGACGCACACACACACACACACACACACACACACACACAAACAAACAAACAAACAAACAAACAAACAAACAAACAAACACACACACACAACTGTTTCACAGAAGTAAACAAAATAGTATTTTCCAAGACAGAGGTAAGCTGCAATTTAGGCCTAAATCTTGATTCTTGAAATGTTTCTGCAGGGGTATCTGTGTTGCTCTGCTAACAGCCAATCAGCCGTGAACTACAGGAGCCCCATGAATAATACCTCAAAAAACACTTCAGCTGGTGAATCATCAAAAAGACCACCAGGAGTCTTCCGTCAGCAGCCATTCTTAAGGAGCCACCTATTAAACGTTCTTCCTTTGAGACCAGTCGGCCAAAGCTCGTTCAGAATGGTTTATGATTACAAGCCCCCATCTCATGTTGTGCAGGAGACCACTGGGCAAACACAGAGCCATGGATGGCGAGAGACAGAGAGAGATTAGTGATTACAGCTGACACACTGAGAGACAGAGAGAGACTAGTGATTACAGCTGACACTGATAGACAGAGATAGACTAGTGATTACAGCTGACAAACTGAGACAGAGAGACTAGTGATTACAGCTGACACACTGAGAGACAGAGAGAGACTAGTGATTACAGCTGACACATAGAGACAGAGAGACAAGTGATTACAGCTGGCACACTGAGAGACAGAGACTAGTGATTACAGCTGACACACTGAGAGACAGAGAGAGACTAGTGATTACAGCGGACACACTGAGAGACAGAGAGAGACTAGTGATTACAGCTGACACACTGAGAGACAGATAGAGACTAGTGATTACAGCTGACACACTGGGAGACAGAGAGAGACTAGTGATTACAGCTGACAGTGAGAGACAGAGAGAGACTAGTGATTACAGCTGACACAGTGAGAGACAGAGAGACTAGTGATTACAGCTGACACACTGGGAGACAGAGAGAGACTAGTGATTACAGCTGACACACTGGGAGACAGAGAGAGACTAGTGATTACAGCTGACACACTGGGAGACAGAGAGAGACTAGTGATTACAGCTGACACGCAAAGAGAGATTAGTGATTACAGCTGACACACAGACACACAGAGACTAGTGATTAGATCTGACACATTGAAAGACAGAGAGAGACTAGTGATTACAGCTGACACACTGAGAGACAGATATAGACTAGTGATTACAGCTGACACACTGAGAGACAGAGAGAGACTAGTGATTACAGCTGACACACTGAGAGACAAAGAGAGACTAGTGATTACAGCTGACACACTGAGACACAGAGAGAGACTAGTGATTACAGCTGACACACTGAGAGACAGAGAGAGACTAGTGATTACAGCTGACACAGTGAGAGACAGAGAGAGATTAGTGATTACAGCTGGCACACTGAAAGACAGAGAGAGACTAGTGATTACAGCTGACACACTGAGAGACAGAGAGAGATTAGTGATTACAGCTGACACACTGAGACACAGAGAGAGACTAGTGATTACAGCTGACACACTGAGAGACAGAGAGAGACTAGTGATTACAGCTGACACAGTGAGAGACAGAGAGAGACTAGTGATTACAGCTGACACATAGAGACAGAGAGACAAGTGATTACAGCTGGAACACTGAGAGACAGAGAGAGACTAGTGATTACAGCTGACAAACTGAGACAGAGAGAGGCTAGTGATTACAGCTGACACACTGAGAGACAGAGAGAGACTAGTGATTACAGCTGACACACTGAGAGACAGAGATAGACTAGTGATTACAGCTGACAAACTGAGACAGATAGGCTAGTGATTACAGCTGACACACTGGGAGACAGAGAGAGACTAGTGATTACAGCTGACACAGTGAGAGACATAGAGACTAGTTATTACAGCTGACACACTGAGAGACAGAGAGAGACTAGTGATTACAGCTGACACACTGAGAGACAGAGGCTAGTTATTACAGCTGACACACTGAGAGACAGAGAGACTAGTGATTACAGCTGACACACTGAGAGACAGAGAGAAACTAGTGATTACAGCTGACACACTGAGAGACAGAGGCTAGTGATTACAGCTGACACACTGAGAGACAGAGATACTAGTGATTACAGCTGACACACAGAGACATAGAGACTAGTGATTACAGCGGACACACTGAGAGACAGAGAGAGGATAGTGATTACAGCTGACACACTGAGACACAGAGAGAGAGACTAGTGATTACAGCTGACACACAGAGAGAGACTAGTGATTACAGCTGACACACTGAGACACAGAGAGAGACTAGTGATTACAGCTGACACACTGGGAGACAGAGAGAGGCTATTGATTACAGCTGAAACACTGAGAGACAGAGAGAGACTAGTGATTACAGCTGAAACACTGAGAGACAGAGAGAGACTAGTGATTACAGCTGACACACTGATAGACAGAGAGAGACTAGTGATTACAGCTGACACTGAGAGACAGAGAGAGGCTAGTGATTACAGCTGACACACAGATAGAGACTATTGATTACAGCTGAAACACTGATAGACAGAGAGAGACTAGTGATTACAGCTGACACATAGAGAGAGACTAGTGATTACAGCTGAAACACTGAGAGACAGAGAGAGACTAGTGATTACAGCTGACACACTGATAGACAGAGAGAGACTAGTGATTACAGCTGACACACTGAGAGACAGAGAGAGGCTAGTGATTACAGCTGACACACAGAGAGAGACTAGTGATTACAGCTGAAACACTGAGAACAGAGAGAGACTAGTGATTACAGCTGACACTGATAGACAGAGAGAGACTAGTGATTACAGCTGACACACTGAGAGACAGAGAGAGGCTAGTGATTACAGCCGACACAGTGAGAGACATAGAGAGACTAGTGATTACATCTGACACACTGGTAGACAGAGAGGCTAGTGATTACAGCTGACACACTGATAGACAGAGAGAGACTAGTGATTACAGCTGACACACTGAGAGACAGAGAGAGGCTAGTGATTACAGCTGACACACTGAGAGACAGATAGAGACTAGTGATTACAGCTGACACACAGAGAGAGACTAGTGATTACAGCTGAAACACTGAGAGACAGAGAGAGACTAGTGATTACAGCTGACACACTGAGAGACAGATAGAGACTAGTGATTACAGCCGACACAGTAAGAGACATAGAGAGACTAGTGATTACAGCTGACACACTGAGAGACAGAGAGAGGCTAGTGATTACAGCTGACACACTGAGAGACAGAGAGAGGCTAGTGATTACAGCTGACACACTGAGAGACAGAGAGAGGCTAGTGATTACAGCTGACACACAGAGACAGAGAGAGACTAGTGATTACAGCTGACACACTGAGAGACAGAGAGAGACTAGTGATTACAGCTGACAGTGAGAGACAGAGAGAGACTAGTGATTACAGCTGACACAGTGAGAGACAGAGAGACTAGTGATTACAGCTGACACACTGGGAGACAGAGAGAGACTAGTGATTACAGCTGACACACAGAGACAGAGAGAGACTAGTGATTACAGCTGACACACAGAGAGACAGAGAGAGGCTAGTGATTACAGCTGACAGTGAGAGACAGAGAGAGACTAGTGATTACAGCTGACACAGTGAGAGACAGAGAGACTAGGTATTACAGCTGACACACTGGGAGACAGAGAGAGACTAGTGATTACAGCTGACACACTGGGAGACAGAGAGAGACTAGTGATTACAGCTGACACACTGGGAGACAGAGAGAGACTAGTGATTACAGCTGACACACAGAGACAGAGAGAGACTAGTGATTACAGCTGACACTGGGAGACCGAGAGACTAGTGATTACAGCTGGCACACTGGGAGACAGAGAGAGACTAGTGATTACAGCTGACACACTGGGAGACAGAGAGACTAGTGATTACAGCTGACACACAGAGACAGAGAGAGACTAGTGATTACAGCTGACACTGGGAGACCGAGACTAGTGATTACAGCTGGCACACTGAGAGACAGAGAGAGACTAGTGATTACAGCTGACACACAGAGTCAGTTAGAGACTAGTGATTACAGCTGACACACTGAGAGACAGATAGAGACTAGTGATTACAGCTGACACACTGAGAGACAGAGAGGCTAGTGATTACAGCTGACACACTGAGAGACAGAGAGAGGCTAGTGATTACAGCTGACACACTGGGAGACCGAGAGAGACTAGTGATTACAGCTGGCACACTGAGAGACAGAGAGAGACTAGTGATTACAGCTGACAGTGAGAGACAGAGAGAGACTATTGATTACATCTGACACACTGGGAGACAGAGAGGCTAGTGATTACATCTGACACACTGAGAGACAGAGAGAGAGAATAGTGATTACATCTGACACACTGGGAGACGGAGAGAGACTAGTGATTACAGCTGACACACAGAGAGAGACTAGTGATTACAGCTGAAACACTGAGAGACAGAGAGAGACTAGTGATTACAGCTGACACACTGAGAGACAGATAGAGACTAGTGATTACAGCCGACACAGTAAGAGACATAGAGAGACTAGTGATTACAGCTGACACACTGAGAGACAGAGGGTAGTGATTACAGCTGACACACTGAGAGACAGAGAGAGGCTAGTGATTACAGCTGACACACTGAGAGACAGAGAGAGGCTAGTGATTACAGCTGACACACAGAGACAGAGAGAGACTAGTGATTACAGCGGACACACTGAGAGACAGAGAGAGACTAGTGATTACAGCTGACACACTGAGAGACAGAGAGAGGCTAGTGATTACAGCAGACAGTGAGAGACAGAGAGAGACTAGTGATTACAGCTGACACAGTGAGAGACAGAGAGACTAGTGATTACAGCTGACACACTGGGAGACAGAGCGAGACTAGTGATTACAGCTGACACACTGGGAGACAGAGAGAGACTAGTGATTACAGCTGACACACTGGGAGACAGAGAGAGACTAGTGATTACAGCTGACACACAGACACACAGAGACTAGTGATTAGATCTGACACATTGAAAGACAGAGAGACTAGTGATTACAGCTGACACACAGAGACAGAGAGTGACTAGTGATTACAGCTGACACACAGAGACAGAGAGAGACAAGTGATTACAGCTGACACATTGGGAGACAGAGAGAGACTAGTGATTACAGCTGACACACTGAGAGACAGAGATAGAATAGTGATTACAGCTGACAAACTGAGACAGAGAGGCTAGTGATTACAGCTGACACACTGAGAGACAGAGAGAGACTAGTGATTACAGCTGACACAGTGAGAGACAGAGAGAGGCTAGTGATTACAGCTGACACACTGAGAGACAGATAGAGACTAGTGATTACAGCTGACACAGTGAGAGACAGAGAGAGGCTAGTGATTACAGCTGACACACTGAGAGACAGAGAGAGGCTAGTGATTACAGCTGACACACTGAGAGACAGATAGAGACTAGTGATTACAGCTGACACAGTGAGAGACAGAGAGAGGCTAGTGATTACAGCTGACACACTGAGAGACAGAGAGAGACTAGTGATTACAGCTGACACAGTGAGAGACAGAGAGACTAGTGATTACAGCTGACACTCTGAGAGACAGAGAGAGACTAGTGATTACAGCTGACACAGTGAGAGACAGAGAGAGACTAGTGATTACAGCTGACACTGAGAGACAGAGATAGACTAGTGATTACAGCTGACAAACTGAGACAGAGAGGCTAGTGATTACAGCTGACACACTGAGAGACAGAGAGAGGCTAGTGATTACAGCTGACACACTGAGAGACAGAGAGAGACTAGTGATTACAGCTGACACAGTGAGAGACAGAGAGAGACTAGTGATTACAGCTGACACACTGAGAGACAGAGATAGACTAGTGATTACAGCTGACAAACTGAGACAGAGAGGCTAGTGATTACAGCTGACACACTGAGAGACAGAGAGAGACTAGTGATTACAGCTGACACAGTGAGAGACAGAGAGAGGCTAGTGATTACAGCTGACACACAGATAGAGACTATTGATTACAGCTGAAACACTGATAGACAGAGAGAGACTAGTGATTACAGCTGACACATAGAGAGAGACTAGTGATTACAGCTGAAACACTGAGAGACAGAGACTAGTGATTACAGCTGACACACTGATAGACAGAGAGAGACTAGTGATTACAGCTGACACACTGAGAGACAGAGAGAGGCTAGTGATTACAGCTGACACAGAGAGAGAGACTAGTGATTACAGCAGAAACACTGAGAGACAGAGAGAGACTAGTGATTACAGCTGACACTGATAGACAGAGAGAGACTAGTGATTACAGCTGACACACTGAGAGACAGAGAGAGACTAGTGATTACAGCTGACACAGTGAGACAGAGAGAGACTAGTGATTACAGCCGACACAGTGAGAGACATAGCGAGACTAGTGATTACATCTGACACACTGGTAGACAGAGAGGCTAGTGATTACAGCTGACACACTGATAGACAGAGAGAGACTAGTGATTACAGCTGACACACTGAGAGACAGAGAGAGGCTAGTGATTACAGCTGACACACTGAGAGACAGCTAGAGACTAGTGATTACAGCTGACAAACAGAGAGAGACTAGTGATTACAGCTGAAACACTGAGAGACAGAGAGAGACTAGTGATTACAGCTGACACACTTAGAGACAGATAGAGACTAGTGATTACAGCCGACACAGTAAGAGACATAGAGAGACTAGTGATTACAGCTGACACACTGAGAGACAGAGGGTAGTGATTACAGCTGACACACTGAGAGACAGAGAGAGGCTAGTGATTACAGCTGACACACTGAGAGACAGAGAGAGGCTAGTGATTACAGCTGACACACAGAGACAGAGAGAGACTAGTGATTACAGCTGACACACTGAGAGACAGAGAGAGACTAGTGATTACAGCTGACACACTGAGAGACAGAGAGAGGCTAGTGATTACAGCAGACAGTAGGAGACAGAGAGAGACTAGTGATTACAACTGACAGTGAGAGACAGAGAGACTAGTGAATACAGCAGACACACTGGGAGACAGAGAGAGACTAGTGATTACAGCTGACACACTGGGAGACAGAGAGAGACTAGTGATTACAGCTGACACACTGGGAGACAGAGAGAGACTAGTGATTACAGCTGACACACAGACACACAGAGAATAGTGATTAGATCTGACACATTGAAAGACAGAGAGACTAGTGATTACAGCTGACACACAGAGACAGAGAGAGACAAGTGATTACAGCTGACACATTGGGAGACAGAGAGAGACTAGTGATTACAGCTGACAAACTGAGACAGAGAGGCTAGTGATTACAGCTGACACACTGAGAGACAGAGAGAGACTAGTGATTACAGCTGACACAGTGAGAGACAGAGAGAGGCTAGTGATTACAGCTGACACACTGAGAGACAGATAGAGACTAGTGATTACAGCTGACACAGTGAGAGACAGAGAGAGGCTAGTGATTACAGCTGACACACTGAGAGACAGAGAGAGGCTAGTGATTACAGCTGACACACTGAGAGACAGATAGAGACTAGTGATTACAGCTGACACAGTGAGAGACAGAGAGAGGCTAGTGATTACAGCTGACACACTGAGAGACAGAGAGAGACTAGTGGTTACAGCTGAAACAGTGAGAGACAGAGAGACTAGTGATTACAGCTGACACTCTGAGAGACAGAGAGAGACTAGTGATTACAGCTGACACAGTGAGAGACAGAGACTAATGATTACAGCTGACACTGAGAGACAGAGATAGACTAGTGATTACAGCTGACAAACTGAGACAGAGAGGCTAGTGATTACAGCTGACACACTGAGAGACAGAGAGAGACTAGTGATTACAGCTGACACAGTGAGAGACAGAGAGAGGCTAGTGATTACAGCTGACACACTGAGAGACAGAGAGAGGCTAGTGATTACAGCTGACACACTGAGAGACAGAGAGAGGCTAGTGATTACAGCTGACACACTGAGAGACAGAGAGAGGCTAGTGATTACAGCTGACACAGTGAGAGACAGAGAGAGGCTAGTGATTACAGCTGACACACTGAGAGACAGAGAGAGACTAGTGATTACAGCTGACACAGTGAGAGACAGAGAGAGACTAGTGATTACAGCTGACACACTGAGAGACAGAGATAGACTAGTGATTACAGCTGACAAACTGAGACAGAGAGGCTAGTGATTACAGCTGACACACTGAGAGACAGAGAGAGACTAGTGATTACAGCTGACACAGTGAGAGACAGAGAGAGGCTAGTGATTACAGCTGACACACAGATAGAGACTATTGATTACAGCTGAAACACTGATAGACAGAGAGAGACTAGTGATTACAGCTGACACATAGAGAGAGACTAGTGATTACAGCTGAAACACTGAGAGACAGAGAGAGACTAGTGATTACAGCTGACACACTGATAGACAGAGAGAGACTAGTGATTACAGCTGACACACTGAGAGACAGAGAGAGGCTAGTGATTACAGCTGACACACAGATAGAGACTATTGATTACAGCTGAAACACTGATAGACAGAGAGAGACTAGTGATTACAGCTGACACATAGAGAGAGACTAGTGATTACAGCTGAAACACTGTGAGACAGAGAGAGACTAGTGATTACAGCTGACACACTGATAGACAGAGAGAGACTAGTGATTACAGCTGACACACTGAGAGACAGAGAGAGGCTAGTGATTACAGCTGACACACAGAGAGAGACTAGTGATTACAGCAGAAACACTGAGAGACAGAGAGAGACTAGTGATTACAGCTGACACTGATAGACAGAGAGAGACTAGTGATTACAGCTGACACACTGAGAGACAGAGAGAGACTAGTGATTACAGCTGACACAGTGAGACAGAGAGAGACTAGTGATTACAGCTGAAACACTGGGAGACAGAGAGACTAGTGATTACAGCTGACACACTGAGAGACAGATAGAGACTAGTGATTAAAGCCGACACAGTGAGAGACATAGAGAGACTAGTGATTACATCTGACACACTGGTAGATAGAGAGGCTAGTGATTACAGCTGACACACTGATAGACAGAGAGAGACTAGTGATTACAGCTGACACACTGAGAGACAGAGAGAGGCTAGTGATTACAGCTGACACACTGAGAGACAGATAGAGACTAGTGATTACAGCTGACACACAGAGAGAGACTAGTGATTACAGCTGAAACACTGAGAGACAGAGAGAGACTAGTGATTACAGCTGACACACTGAGAGACAGATAGAGACTAGTGATTACAGCCGACACAGTAAGAGACATAGAGAGACTAGTGATTACAGCTGACACACTGAGAGACAGAGGGTAGTGATTACAGCTGACACACTGAGAGACAGAGAGAGGCTAGTGATTACAGCTGACACACTGAGAGACAGAGAGAGGCTAGTGATTACAGCTGACACACAGAGACAGAGAGAGACTAGTGATTACAGCTGACAAACTGAGAGACAGAGAGAGACTAGTGATTACAGCTGACACACTGAGAGACAGAGAGAGGCTAGTGATTACAGCAGACAGTGAGAGACAGAGAGAGACTAGTGATTACAGCTGACAGTGAGAGACAGGGAGACTAGTGATTACAGCTGACACACTGGGAGACAGAGAGAGACTAGTGATTACAGCTGACACACTGGGAGACAGAGAGAGACTAGTGATTACAGCTGACACACAGACACACAGAGACTAGTGATTAGATCTGACACATTGAAAGACAGAGAGACTAGTGATTACAGCTGACACACAGAGACATAGAGTGACTAGTGATTACAGCTGACACACAGAGACAGAGAGAGAAAAGTGATTACAGCTGACAAATTGGGAGACAGAGAGAGACTAGTGATTACAGCTGACACACTGAGAGACAGAGATAGACTAGTGATTACAGCTGACAAACTGAGACAGAGAGGCTAGTGATTACAGCTGACACACTGAGAGACAGAGAGAGGCTCGTGATTACAGCTGACACACTGAGAGACAGAGAGAGGCTAGTGATTACAGCTGACACACTGAGAGACAGATAGAGACTAGTGATTACAGCTGACACAGTGAGAGACAGAGAGAGGCTAGTGATTACAGCTGACACACTGAGAGACAGAGAGAGACTAGTGATTACAGCTGACACAGTGAGAGACAGAGAGACTAGTGATTACAGCTGACACTCTGAGAGACAGAGAGAGACTAGTGATTACAGCTGACACAGTGAGAGACAGAGAGAGACTAGTGATTACAGCTGACACACTGAGAGACAGAGATAGACTAGTGATTACAGCTGACACAGTGAGAGACAGAGAGAGGCTAGTGATTACAGCTGACACACTGAGAGACAGAGAGAGGCTAGTGATTACAGCTGACACACTGAGAGACAGAGAGAGGCTAGTGATTACAGCTGACACACTGAGAGACAGAGAGAGGCTAGTGATTACAGCTGACACAGTGAGAGACAGAGAGAGGCTAGTGATTACAGCTGACACACTGAGAGACAGAGAGAGACTAGTGATTACAGCTGACACAGTGAGAGACAGAGAGAGACTAGTGATTACAGCTGACACACTGAGAGACATAGATAGACTAGTGATTACAGCTGACAAACTGAGACAGAGAGGCTAGTGATTACAGCTGACACACTGAGAGACAGAGAGAGACTAGTGATTACAGCTGACACAGTGAGAGACAGAGAGAGGCTAGTGATTACAGCTGACACACTGAGAGACAGAGAGAGGCTAGTGATTACAGCGGACACACTGAGAGACAGAGAGAGACTAGTGATTACAGTGGACACACTGAGAGACAGAGAGAGGCTAGTGATTACAGCTGACACAGTGAGAGACAGAGAGACTAGTTATTACAGCTGACACACTGAGAGACAGAGAGAGACTAGTGATTACAGCTGACACACTGAGAGACAGAGCCTAGTTATTACAGCTGACACACTGAGAGACAGAGACTAGTGATTACAGCTGACACACAGAGAGACAGAGAGAGACTAGTGATTACAGCTGACAGTGAGAGACAGAGAGAGGCTAGTGATTACAGCTGGCACACTGAGAGACAGAGAGAGACTAGTGATTACAGCTGACACAGTGAGAGACAGAGAGACTAGTGATTACAGCTGACACTGAGAGACAGAGAGAGGCTAGTGATTACAGCTGACACACTGAGAGACAGAGAGAGACTAGTGATTACAGCTGACAGTGAGAGACAGAGAGAGGCTAGTGATTACAGCTGGCACACTGAGAGACAGAGAGAGACTAGTGATTACAGCTGACACAGTGAGAGACAGAGATACTAGTGATTACAGCTGACACACTGAGAGACAGAGAGAGGCTAGTGATTACAGCTGACACACTGAGAGACAGAGAGAGACTAGTGATTACAGCTGACACACTGAGAGACAGAGAGAGACTAGTGATTACAGCTGACACACTGAGAGACAGAGGCTAGTGATTACAGCTGACACACAGAGACATAGAGACTAGTGATTACAGCGGACACACTGAGAGACAGAGGCTAGTGATTACAGCTGACACACTGAGAGACAGAGAGAGATTAGTGATTACAGCTGACAGAGACAGAGAGAGACTAGTGATTACAGCTGACACAGTGAGAGACAGAGAGACTAGTGATTACAGCTGACACACTGGGAGACAGAGAGAGACTAGTGATTACAGCTGACACACTGAGAGACAGAGAGAGACTAGTAATTACAGCTGACACACTGAGAGACAGAGAGAGACTAGTGATTACAGCTGACACACTGGGAGACAGAGAGAGACTAGTGATTACAGCTGACACGCAAAGAGAGATTAGTGATTACAGCTGACACACTGAGAGAGAGAGACTAGTGATTACAGCTGACACACTAAGACAGAGAGAGACTAGTGATTACAGCTGACACACTGAGAGACAGAGAGAGACTAGTGATTAGATCTGACACATTGAAAGACAGAGAGACTAGTGATTACAGCTGACACACAGAGACAGAGAGTGACTAGTGATTACAGCTGACACACTGGGAGACAGAGAGAGACTAGTGATTACAGCTGACACACTGGGAGACAGAGAGAGACTAGTGATTACAGCTGACACGCAAAGAGAGATTAGTGATTACAGCTGACACACTGAGAGAGAGAGACTAGTGATTACAGCTGACACACTAAGACAGAGAGAGACTAGTGATTACAGCTGACACACTGAGAGACAGAGAGAGACTAGTGATTAGATCTGACACATTGAAAGACAGAGAGACTAGTGATTACAGCTGACACACAGAGACAGATAGAGACAAGTGATTACAGCTGACACACTGAGAGACAGAGATAGACTAGTGATTACAGCTGACAAACTGAGACAGAGAGGCTAGTGATTACAGCTGACACACTGAGAGACAGAGAGAGACTAGTGATTACAGCTGACACACTGAGAGACAGAGAGAGACTAGTGATTACAGCTGACACACTGAGAGACAGAGGCTAGTGATTACAGCTGACACACAGAGACATATAGACTAGTGATTACAGCGGACACACTGAGAAAGAGAGAGAATAGTGATTACAGCTGACACACTGAGAGACAGAGAGAGGCTAGTGATTACAGCTGACACATTGAGAGACAGAGAGAGACTAGTGATTACAGCTGACACTGAGAGACAGATAGAGACTAGTGATTACAGCTGACACAGTGAGAGACAGAGAGAGGCTAGTGATTACAACTGACACACTGAGAGACAGAGAGAGACTAGTGATTACAGCTGACACAGTGAGAGACAGAGAGAGACTAGTGATTACAGCTGACACACTGAGAGACAGAGATAGACTAGTGATTACAGCTGACAAACTGAGACAGAGAGGCTAGTGATTACAGCTGACACACTGAGAGACAGAGAGAGGCTAGTGATTACAGCTGACACACTGAGAGACAGAGAGAGGCTAGTGATTACAGCTGACACACTGAGAGACAGAGAGACTAGTTATTACAGCTGACACACTGAGAGACAGAGAGAGACTAGTGATTACAGCTGACACACTGAGAGACAGAGGCTAGTTATTACAGCTGACACACTGAGAGACAGAGAGACTAGTGATTACAGCTGACACACTGAGAGACAGAGAGAGACTAGTGATTACAGCTGACACAGTGAGAGACAGAGATACTAGTGATTACAGCTGACACACTGAGAGACAGAGATACTAGTGATTACAGCTGACACACAGAGACATAGAGAGACTAGTGATTACAGCTGACACACTGAGAGACAGAGAGAGACTAGTGATTACAGCGGACACACTGAGACACACATAGACTAGTGATTACAGCTGACACACAGAGAGACAGAGAGAGGCTAGTAATTACAGATGACACACTGAGAGACAGAGGCTAGTGATTACAGCTGACACACTGAGAGACAGAGAGAGGCTAGTGATTACAGCTGACACACTGAGAGACAGAGGCTAGTGATTACAGCTGACACACTGAGAGACAGAGAGAGATTAGTGATTACAGCTGACAGAGACAGAGAGAGACTAGTGATTACAGCTGACACACTGAGAGGCAGAGGCTAGTGGTTACAGCTGACACACTGAGAGACAGAGAGAGATTAGTGATTACAGCTGACAGAGACAGAGAGAGACTAGTGATTACAGCTGACACACAGGGAGACATTGAGAGGCTAGTGATTACAGCTGACACACTGGGAGACCGAGAGAGACTAGTGATTACAGCTGACAGTGAGAGACAGAGAGAGACTAGTGATTACAGATGACACACTGGGAGACAGAGATGCTAGTGATTACAGCTGACACACAGAGACAGAGAGAGACTAGTGATTACAGCTGACACTGGGAGACCGAGAGAGACTAGTGATTACAGCTGGCACACTGAGAGACAGAGAGAGACTAGTGATTACAGCTGACACACAGAGTCAGTTAGAGACTAGTGATTACAGCTGACACACTGAGAGACAGAGAGAGGCTAGTGATTACAGCTGACACACTGGGAGACCGAGAGAGACTAGTGATTACAGCTGGCACACTGAGAGACAGAGAGAGACTAGTGATTACAGCTGACAGTGAGAGACAGAGAGAGACTAGTGATTACATCTGACACACTGGGAGACAGAGAGGCTAGTGATTACATCTGACACACTGAGCGACAGAGAGAGAGACTAGTGATTACAGCTGACACAGTGAGAGACAGAGAGACTAGTGATTACAGCTGACACAGTGAGAGACAGAGAGACTAGTGATTACAGCTGACACACTGAGAGACAGAGAGAGACTAGTGATCACAGCTGACACATGGAGACAGAGACTAGTGATTACAACTGACACACTGAAAGACAGAGACTAGAGATGACAGCTGACACACATAGAGAGACTAGTGACTACAGCTGAAACACTGAGAGACAGAGAGCGGCTAGTGATTACAGCTGACACACTGGGAGACAGAGAGAGACTAGTGATTACAGCTGACACTGAGAGATAGAGAGAGACTAGTGATTACAGCTGACACAGTGATAGACAGAGAGAGACTAGTGATTACAGCTGACACACTGAGAGACAGAGAGAGGCTATTGATTACAGCTGAAACACTGAGAGACAGAGAGAGACTAGTGATTACAGCTGAAACACTGAGAGACAGAGAGAGACTAGTGATTACAGCTGACACACTGATAGACAGAGAGAGACTAGTGATTACAGCTGACACACTGAGAGACAGAGAGAGGCTAGTGATTACAGCTGACACACAGATAGAGACTATTGATTACAGCTGAAACACTGATAGACAGAGAGAGACTAGTGATTACAGCTGACACATAGAGAGAGACTAGTGATTACAGCTGAAACACTGAGAGACAGAGAGAGACTAGTGATTACAGCTGACACACTGATAGACAGAGAGAGACTAGTGATTACAGCTGACACACTGAGAGACAGAGAGAGGCTAGTGATTACAGCTGACACACAGAGAGAGACTAGTGATTACAGCTGAAACACTGAGAGACAGAGAGAGACTAGTGATTACAGCTGACACTGATAGACAGAGAGAGACTAGTGATTTCAGCTGACACACTGAGAGACAGAGAGAGGCTAGTGATTACAGCTGACACACTGAGACAGAGAGAGACTAGTGATTACAGCTGACACACTGAGAGACAGATAGAGACTAGTGATTACAGCCGACACAGTGAGAGACATAGAGACTAGTGATTACAGCCGACACAGTGAGAGACATAGAGAGACTAGTGATTACATCTGACACACTGGTAGACAGAGAGGCTAGTGATTACAGCTGACACACTGAGAGACAGAGAGAGACTAGTGATTACAGCTGACACACTGAGAGACAGAGAGACTAGTGATTACAGCCGACACAGTAAGAGACATAGAGAGACTAGTGATTACAGCTGACACACTGAGAGACAGAGGGTAGTGATTACAGCTGACACACTGAGAGACAGAGAGAGGCTAGTGATTACAGCTGACACACTGAGAGACAGAGAGAGGCTAGTGATTACAGCTGACACACAGAGACAGAGAGAGACTAGT
The DNA here is from genome assembly GCF_964263955.1 of Coregonus lavaretus. Classification (NCBI taxonomy): domain Eukaryota; kingdom Metazoa; phylum Chordata; class Actinopteri; order Salmoniformes; family Salmonidae; genus Coregonus; species Coregonus lavaretus. Next base: position 42,353 of record NW_028156441.1, read on the forward strand.
GATTACAGCTGACACACTGAGAGACAGAGAGAGGCTAGTGATTACAGCTGACACACTGGGAGACAGAGAGAGACTAGTGATCACAGCTGACACACAGAGAGAGACTAGTGATTACAGCTGACACACTGAGAGACAGAGAGAGGCTAGTGATTACAGCTGACACACAGAGACAGAGAGAGACTAGTGATTACAGCTGGCACACTGAGAGACAGAGATAGACTAGTGATTACAGCTGACAAACTGAGACAGAGAGGCTAGTGATTACAGCTGACACACTGAGAGACAGAGAGAGGCTAGTGATTACAGCTGACACACAGAGACAGAGAGAGACTAGTGATTACAGCTGACACACTGAGAGACAGAGAGAGACTAGTGATTACATCTGACACACTGGTAGACAGAGAGACTAGTTATTACAGCTGACACATTGAGAGACAGAGAGAGACTAGTGATTACAGCTGACATACTGAGAGACAGAGAGAGATTAGTGATTACAGCTGCCACACTGAGAGACAGAGAGGCTAGTGATTACAGCTGACACACTTGGAGACAGAGAGACTAGTGATTACAGCTGACACAGTGAGAGACTAGTGATTATAGCTGACACACTGGGAGACAGAGAGAGACTAGTGATTACAGCTGACAGTGAGAGACAGAGAGAGACTAGTGATTACATCTGACACACTGGGAGACAGAGAGGCTAGTGATTACAGCTGACACAATGGGAGACAGAGAGAGACTAGTGATTACAGCTGACACACTGGGAGACCGAGCGAGACTAGTGATTACAGCTGACAGTGAGAGACAGAGAGAGACTAGTGATTACAGCTGACACACTGGGAGACAGAGACTAGTGATTACAGCTGACACACTGGGAGACAGAGAGGCTAGTGATTACAGCTGACACACTGAGAGACAGAGAGAGGCTAGTGATTACAGCTGACACACTGAGAGACAGAGAGAGACTAGTGATTACAGCTGACAGTGAGAGACAGAGAGAGACTAGTGATTACAGCTGACACACTGGGAGACAGAGACTAGTGATTACAGCTGACACACTGGGAGACAGAGAGAGGCTAGTGATTACAGCTGACACACTGAGAGACAGAGAGAGACTAGTGATTACAGCTGACAGTGAGAGACAGAGAGAGACTAGTGATTACAGCTGACACACAGAGTCAGTTAGAGACTAGTGATTACAGCTGACACACTGGGAGACAGAGAGGCTAGTGATTACAGCTGACACACTGAGAGACAGAGAGAGGCTAGTGATTACAGCTGACAGTGAGAGACAGAGAGAGACTAGTGATTACAGCTGACACACTGGGAGACAGAGACTAGTGATTACAGCTGACACACTGAGAGACAGAGAGAGGCTAGTGATTACAGCTGACACACTGAGAGACAGAGAGAGACTAGTGATTACAGCTGACACACTGAGAGACAGAGAGACTAGTGATTACAGCTGACAGTGAGAGACAGAGAGAGACTAGTGATTACAGCTGACACACTGGGAGACAGAAACTAGTGATTACAGCTGACACACTGAGAGACAGAGAGAGGCTAGTGATTACAGCTGACACACTGAGAGACAGAGAGAGACTAGTGATTACAGCGGACACACTGAGAGACAGAGAGAGACTAGTGATTACAGCTGACAGTGAGAGACAGAGAGAGACTAGTGATTACAGCTGACACACAGAGTCAGTTAGAGACTAGTGATTACAGCTGACACACTGGGAGACAGAGAGACTAGTGATTACAGCTGACACACTGGGAGACAGAGAGACTAGTGATTACAGCTGACACACTGAGAGACAGAAAGAGGCTAGTGATTACAGCTGACACACTGAGAGACAGAGAGAGACTAGTGATTACAGCTGACACACAGAGTCAATTAGAGACTAGTGATTACAGCGGACACACTGAGAGACAGAGAGAGACTAGTGATTACAGCTGACATACTGAGAGACAGAGAGAGACTAGTGATTACAGCTGACACACTGAGAGACAGAGAGAGACTAGTGATTACAGCTGGCACACTGAGAGACAGAGAGGCTAGTGATTACAGCTGGCACACTGAGAGACAGAGAGAGGCTAGTGATTACAGCTGACAGTGAGAGACAGAGAGAGACTAGTGATTACATCTGACACACTGGGAGACAGAGAGGCTAGTGATTACAGCGGACACACTGAGAGACAGAGAGCGGCTAGTGATTACAGCTGACACACTGGGAGACAGAGAGAGACTAGTGATTACAGCTGACACACTGGGAGACAGAGAGAGACTAGTGATTACAGCTGACACACTGGGAGACAGAGAGAGACTAGTGATTACAGATGACACACTGAGAGACAGAGAGAGACTAGTGATTACAGCTGACACACTGAGAGACAGAGAGAGACTAGTGATTACAGCTGGCACACTGAGAGACAGAGAGGCTAGTGATTACAGCTGGCACACTGAGAGACAGAGAGAGGCTAGTGATTACAGCTGACAGTGAGAGACAGAGAGAGACTAGTGATTACATCTGACACACTGGGAGACTGAGAGGCTAGTGATTACAGCTGACACACTGAGAGACAGAGAGAGAGACTAGTGATTACAGCTGACACAGAGAGAGACTAGTGATCACAGCTGACACATGGATACAGAGACTAGTGATTACAACTGACACACTGAAAGACAGAGACTAGAGATGACAGCTGACACACATAGAGAGACTAGTGATTACATCTGACACACTGAGAGACAGAGAGCGGCTAGTAATTACAGCTGACACACTGAGAGACAGAGAGAGGCTAGTGATTACAGCTGACACACTGAGAGACAGAGAGAGACTAGTGATTACATCTGACACACTGGGAGACAGAGAGGCTAGTGATTACAGCGGACACACTGAGAGACAGAGAGCGGCTAGTGATTACAGCTGACACACTGGGAGACAGAGAGAGACTAGTGATTACAGCTGACACACTGGGAGACAGAGAGAGACTAGTGATTACAGCTGACACACTGGGAGACAGAGAGAGACTAGTGATTACAGCTGACACACTGAGAGACAGAGAGAGACTAGTGATTACAGCTGACACACTGAGAGACAGAGAGAGACTAGTGATTACAGCTGGCACACTGAGAGACAGAGAGGCTAGTGATTACAGCTGGCACACTGAGAGACAGAGAGAGGCTAGTGATTACAGCTGACAGTGAGAGACAGAGAGAGACTAGTGATTACATCTGACACACTGGGAGACAGAGAGGCTAGTGATTACAGCTGACACACTGAGAGACAGAGAGAGAGACTAGTGATTACAGCTGACACAGAGAGAGACTATTGATCACAGCTGACACATGGATACAGAGACTAGTGATTACAACTGACACACTGAAAGACAGAGACTAGAGATGACAGCTGACACACATAGAGAGACTAGTGATTACATCTGACACACTGAGAGACAGAGAGCGGCTAGTAATTACAGCTGACACACTGAGAGACAGAGAGAGGCTAGTGATTACAGCTGACACACTGAGAGACAGAGAGAGACTAGTTATTACAGCTGACACACAGAGAGACAGAGAGAGACTAGTGATTACAGCTGACACAGTGAGAGACAGAGAGAGACTAGTGATTACAGCTGACACACTGAGAGACAGAGAGAGACTAGTGATTACAGCTGGCACACTGAGAGACAGAGAGAGACTAGTGATTACAGCTGACACACTGAGAGACAGAGAGAGACTAGTGATTACAGCTGACACAGTGAGAGACAGAGAGACTATTGATTACAGCTGACACACTGAGAGACAGAGAGAGACTAGTGATTACAGCTGAAACACTGAGAGACAGAGAGACTAGTGATTACAGCTGACACACTGAGAGACAGAGAGACTAGTGATTACAGCTGACACACTGGGAGACAGAGAGAGGCTAGTGATTACAGCTGACATACTGAGACACAGAGAGACTAGTGATTACAGCTGACACAGTGAGAGACAGAGAGAGACTAGTGATTACAGCTGACACAGAGACATAGAGACTAGTGATTACAGCTGGCACACTGAGAGACAGAGAGAGACTAGTGATTACAGCTGACACACTGAGAGACAGAGAGACTAGTGATTACAGCTGACACACTGGGAGACAGAGAGAGACTAGTGATTACAGCTGACACACTGGGAGACAGAGAGAGGCTAGTGATTACAGCTGACACACTGAGAGACAGAGAGAGACTAGTGATTACAGCTGACACACTGAGAGACAGAGAGAGACTAGTAATTACAGCTGACACACTGAGAGACAGAGAGACTAGTGATTACAGCTGACACACTGAGAGACAGAGAGACTAGTGATTACAGCTGACACACTGGGAGACAGAGAGAGGCTAGTGATTACAGCGGACACACTGAGAGACAGAGAGAGACTAGTGATTACAGCTGACAGTGAGAGACAGAGAGAGACTAGTGATTACAGCTGACACACAGAGTCAGTTAGAGACTAGTGATTACAGCTGACACACTGGGAGACAGAGAGACTAGTGATTACAGCTGACACACTGGGAGACAGAAACTAGTGATTACAGCTGACACACTGAGAGACAGAGAGAGGCTAGTGATTACAGCTGACACACTGAGAGACAGAGAGAGACTAGTGATTACAGCTGACACACTGAGAGACAGAGAGAGGCTAGTGATTACAGCTGACACACTGATAGACAGAGAGAGACTAGTGATTACAGCTGACACAGTGAGAGACAGAGAGAGACTAGTGATTACAGCTGACACACAGAGTCAATTAGAGACTAGTGATTACAGCGGACACACTGAGAGACAGAGAGAGACTAGTGATTACAGCTGACATACTGAGAGACAGAGAGAGACTAGTGATTACAGCTGACACACTGAGAGACAGAGAGAGCGGCTAGTGATTACAGCTGACACACTGGGAGACAGAGAGAGACTAGTGATTACAGCTGACACACTGGGAGACAGAGAGAGACTAGTGATTACAGCTGACAGTGAGAGACAGAGAGAGACTAGTGATTACATCTGACACACTGGGAGACAGAGAGGCTAGTGATTACAGCGGACACACTGAGAGACAGAGAGCGGCTAGTGATTACAGCTGACACACTGGGAGACAGATAGAGACTAGTGATTACAGCTGACACACTGGGAGACAGAGAGAGACTAGTGATTACAGCTGACACACTGGGAGACAGAGAGAGACTAGTGATTACAGCTGACACACTGAGAGACAGAGAGAGACTAGTGATTACATCTGACACACTGGGAGACAGAGAGAGACTAGTGATTACAGCTGGCACACTGAGAGACAGAGAGGCTAGTGATTACAGCTGGCACACTGAGAGACAGAGAGAGGCTAGTGATTACAGCTGACAGTGAGAGACAGAGAGAGACTAGTGATTACATCTGACACACTGGGAGACAGAGAGGCTAGTGATTACAGCTGACACACTGAGAGACAGAGAGAGAGACTAGTGATTACAGCTGACACAGAGAGAGACTAGTGATCACAGCTGACACATGGATACAGAGACTAGTGATTACAACTGACACACTGAAAGACAGAGACTAGAGATGACAGCTGACACACATAGAGAGACTAGTGATTACATCTGACACACTGAGAGACAGAGAGCGGCTAGTAATTACAGCTGACACACTGAGAGACAGAGAGAGGCTAGTGATTACAGCTGACACACTGAGAGACAGAGAGAGACTAGTGATTACATCTGACACACTGGGAGACAGAGAGGCTAGTGATTACAGCGGACACACTGAGAGACAGAGAGCGGCTAGTGATTACAGCTGACACACTGGGAGACAGAGAGAGACTAGTGATTACAGCTGACACACTGGGAGACAGAGAGAGACTAGTGATTACAGCTGACACACTGGGAGACAGAGAGAGACTAGTGATTACAGCTGACACACTGAGAGACAGAGAGAGACTAGTGATTACAGCTGACACACTGAGAGACAGAGAGAGACTAGTGATTACAGCTGGCACACTGAGAGACAGAGAGGCTAGTGATTACAGCTGGCACACTGAGAGACAGAGAGAGGCTAGTGATTACAGCTGACAGTGAGAGACAGAGAGAGACTAGTGATTACATCTGACACACTGGGAGACAGAGAGGCTAGTGATTACAGCTGACACACTGAGAGACAGAGAGAGAGACTAGTGATTACAGCTGACACAGAGAGAGACTAGTGATCACAGCTGACACATGGATACAGAGACTAGTGATTACAACTGACACACTGAAAGACAGAGACTAGAGATGACAGCTGACACACATAGAGAGACTAGTGATTACATCTGACACACTGAGAGACAGAGAGCGGCTAGTAATTACAGCTGACACACTGAGAGACAGAGAGAGGCTAGTGATTACAGCTGACACACTGAGAGACAGAGAGAGACTAGTTATTACAGCTGACACACAGAGAGACAGAGAGAGACTAGTGATTACAGCTGACACAGTGAGAGACAGAGAGATACTAGTGATTACAGCTGACACACTGAGAGACAGAGAGAGACTAGTGATTACAGCTGGCACACTGAGAGACAGAGAGAGACTAGTGATTACAGCTGACACACTGAGAGACAGAGAGAGACTAGTGATTACAGCTGACACAGTGAGAGACAGAGAGACTATTGATTACAGCTGACACACTGAGAGACAGAGAGAGACTAGTGATTACAGCTGACACACTGAGAGACAGAGAGACTAGTGATTACAGCTGACACACTGAGAGACAGAGAGACTAGTGATTACAGCTGACACACTGGGAGACAGAGAGAGGCTAGTGATTACAGCTGACATACTGAGACACAGAGAGACTAGTGATTACAGCTGACACAGTGAGAGACAGAGAGAGACTAGTGATTACAGCTGACACACTGAGAGACAGAGAGACTAGTGATTACAGCTGACACACTGGGAGACAGAGAGAGACTAGTGATTACAGCTGACACACTGGGAGACAGAGAGAGACTAGTGATTACAGCTGACACACTGAGAGACAGAGAGAGACTAGTGATTACAGCTGACACACTGAGAGACAGAGAGAGACTAGTGATTACAGCTGGCACACTGAGAGACAGAGAGGCTAGTGATTACAGCTGGCACACTGAGAGACAGAGAGAGGCTAGTGATTACAGCTGACAGTGAGAGACAGAGAGAGACTAGTGATTACATCTGACACACTGGGAGACAGAGAGGCTAGTGATTACAGCTGACACACTGAGAGACAGAGAGAGAGACTAGTGATTACTGCTGACACAGAGAGAGACTAGTGATCACAGCTGACACATGGATACAGAGACTAGTGATTACAACTGACACACTGAAAGACAGAGACTAGAGATGACAGCTGACACACATAGAGAGACTAGTGATTACATCTGACACACTGAGAGACAGAGAGCGGCTAGTAATTACAGCTGACACACTGAGAGACAGAGAGAGGCTAGTGATTACAGCTGACACACTGAGAGACAGAGAGAGACTAGTGATTACATCTGACACACTGGGAGACAGAGAGGCTAGTAATTACAGCGGACACACTGAGAGACAGAGAGCGGCTAGTGATTACAGCTGACACACTGGGAGACAGAGAGAGACTAGTGATTACAGCTGACACACTGGGAGACAGAGAGAGACTAGTGATTACAGCTGACACACTGGGAGACAGAGAGAGACTAGTGATTACAGATGACACACTGAGAGACAGAGAGAGACTAGTGATTACAGCTGGCACACTGAGAGACAGAGAGGCTAGTGATTACAGCTGGCACACTGAGAGACAGAGAGAGGCTAGTGATTACAGCTGACAGTGAGAGACAGAGAGAGACTAGTGATTACATCTGACACACTGGGAGACAGAGAGGCTAGTGATTACAGCTGACACACTGAGAGACAGAGAGAGAGACTAGTGATTACAGCTGACACAGAGAGAGACTAGTGATCACAGCTGACACATGGATACAGAGACTAGTGATTACAACTGACACACTGAAAGACAGAGACTAGAGATGACAGCTGACACACATAGAGAGACTAGTGATTACATCTGACACACTGAGAGACAGAGAGCGGCTAGTAATTACAGCTGACACACTGAGAGACAGAGAGAGGCTAGTGATTACAGCTGACACACTGAGAGACAGAGAGAGACTAGTTATTACAGCTGACACACAGAGAGACAGAGAGAGACTAGTGATTACAGCTGACACAGTGAGAGACAGAGAGAGACTAGTGATTACAGCTGACACACTGAGAGACAGAGAGAGACTAGTGATTACAGCTGGCACACTGAGAGACAGAGAGAGACTAGTGATTACAGCTGACACACTGAGAGACAGAGAGAGACTAGTGATTACAGCTGACACAGTGAGAGACAGAGAGACTATTGATTACAGCTGACACACTGAGAGACAGAGAGAGACTAGTGATTACAGCTGACACACTGAGAGACAGAGAGACTAGTGATTACAGCTGACACACTGAGAGACAGAGAGACTAGTGATTACAGCTGACACACTGGGAGACAGAGAGAGGCTAGTGATTACAGCTGACATACTGAGACACAGAGAGACTAGTGATTACAGCTGACACAGTGAGAGACAGAGAGAGACTAGTGATTACAGCTGACACAGAGACATAGAGACTAGTGATTACAGCTGGCACACTGAGAGACAGAGAGAGACTAGTGATTACAGCTGACACACTGAGAGACAGAGAGACTAGTGATTACAGCTGACACACTGGGAGACAGAGAGAGACTAGTGATTACAGCTGACACACTGGGAGACAGAGAGAGGCTAGTGATTACAGCTGACACACTGAGAGACAGAGAGAGACTAGTGATTACAGCTGACACACTGAGAGACAGAGAGAGACTAGTGATTACAGCTGACACACTGAGAGACAGAGAGACTAGTGATTACAGCTGACACACTGAGAGACAGAGAGACTAGTGATTACAGCTGACACACTGGGAGACAGAGAGAGGCTAGTGATTACAGCTGACATACTGAGACACAGAGAGACTAGTGATTACAGCTGACACACTGAGAGACAGAGAGAGACTAGTGATTACAGCTGGCACACTGAGAGACAGAGAGGCTAGTGATTACAGCTGGCACACTGAGAGACAGAGAGAGGCTAGTGATTACAGCTGACAGTGAGAGACAGAGAGAGACTAGTGATTACATCTGACACACTGGGAGACAGAGAGGCTAGTGATTACAGCGGACACACTGAGAGACAGAGAGCGGCTAGTGATTACAGCTGACACACTGGGAGACAGAGAGAGACTAGTGATTACAGCTGACACACTGGGAGACAGAGAGAGACTAGTGATTACAGCTGACACACTGGGAGACAGAGAGAGACTAGTGATTACAGCTGACACACTGAGAGACAGAGAGAGACTAGTGATTACAGCTGACACACTGAGAGACAGAGAGAGACTAGTGATTACAGCTGGCACACTGAGAGACAGAGAGGCTAGTGATTACAGCTGGCACACTGAGAGACAGAGAGAGGATAGTGATTACAGCTGACAGTGAGAGACAGAGAGAGACTAGTGATTACATCTGACACACTAGGAGACATAGAGGCTAGTGATTACAGCTGACACACTGAGAGACAGAGAGAGAGACTAGTGATTACAGCTTACACAGAGAGAGAATAGTGATCACAGCTGACACATGGATACAGAGACTAGTGATTACAACTGACACACTGAAAGACAGAGACTAGAGATGACAGCTGACACACATAGAGAGACTAGTGATTACATCTGACACACTGAGAGACAGAGAGCGGCTAGTAATTACAGCTGACACACTGAGAGACAGAGAGAGGCTAGTGATTACAGCTGACACACTGAGAGACAGAGAGAGACTAGTTATTACAGCTGACACACAGAGAGACAGAGAGAGACTAGTGATTACAGCTGACACGGTGAGAGACAGAGAGATACTAGTGATTACAGCTGACACACTGAGAGACAGAGAGAGACTAGTGATTACAGCTGGCACACTGAGAGACAGAGAGAGACTAGTGATTACAGCTGACACACTGAGAGACAGAGATAGACTAGTGATTACAGCTGACACAGTGAGAGACAGAGAGACTATTGATTACAGCTGACACACTGAGAGACAGAGAGAGACTAGTGATTACAGCTGACACACTGAGAGACAGAGAGACTAGTGATTACAGCTGACACACTGAGAGACAGAGAGACTAGTGATTACAGCTGACACACTGGGAGACAGAGAGAGGCTAGTGATTACAGCTGACATACTGAGACACAGAGAGACTAGTGATTACAGCTGACACAGTGAGAGACAGAGAGAGACTAGTGATTACAGCTGACACAGAGACATAGAGACTAGTGATTACAGCTGGCACACTGAGAGACAGAGAGAGACTAGTGATTACAGCTGACACACTGAGAGACAGAGAGACTAGTGATTACAGCTGACACACTGGGAGACAGAGAGAGACTAGTGATTACAGCTGACACACTGGGAGACAGAGAGAGGCTAGTGATTACAGCTGACACACTGAGAGACAGAGAGAGACTAGTGATTACAGCTGACACACTGGGAGACAGAGAGAGACTAGTGATTACAGCTGACACACTGAGAGACAGAGAGACTAGTGATTACAGCTGACACACTGAGAGACAGAGAGACTAGTGATTACAGCTGACACACTGGGAGACAGAGAGAGGCTAGTGATTACAGCTGACATACTGAGACACAGAGAGACTAGTGATTACAGCTGACACACTGAGAGACAGAGAGAGACTAGTGATTACAGCTGACACAGTGAGAGACAGAGAGACTATTGATTACAGCTGACACACTGAGAGACAGAGAGAGACTAGTGATTACAGCTGACACACTGAGAGACAGAGAGAGACTAGTGATTACAGCTGACACACTGGGAGACAGAGAGAGGCTAGTGATTACAGCTGACACACTGAGAGACAGAGAGAGACTAGTGATTACAGCTGACACACTGAGAGACAGAGAGAGACTAGTGATTACAGCTGACACACTGAGAGACAGAGAGACTAGTGATTACAGCTGACACACTGAGAGACAGAGAGACTAGTGATTACAGCTGACACACTGGGAGACAGAGAGAGGCTAGTGATTACAGCTGACATACTGAGACACAGAGAGACTAGTGATTACAGCTGACACACTGAGAGACAGAGAGAGACTAGTGATTACAGCTGACACAGTGAGAGACAGAGAGACTATTGATTACAGCTGACACACTGAGAGACAGAGAGAGACTAGTGATTACAGCTGACACACAGAGACATAGAGACTAGTGATTACAGCTGACATACTGAGACACAGAGAGACTAGTGATTACAGCTGACATACTGAGACACAGAGAGACTAGTGATTACAGCTGACACACTGGGAGACAGAGAGATAAATGTTATCTTCAAATTATAAACAAATTACTTTTGCGTAATAAGATTTTACGTTCATTGAAAAATCCTGTTGTAATAGTTCTTGTTGGATTGTGAGTGTTTATCTCATGTTGAATGTAAAGAAAAAAGAAACAACAGTTATGTTAAATGTTGGAATTTACAAAATTTTAAGTCCTCTGCTTTTGGGCTAAAGAGCAGAAACCCAGACTTCCTGAAAGATGTTGATATTGCAGTACTACATGAAACATGGTGCAGAGGTGATGTTTCCACTGGCTGTCCACTAGGTTATAGGGAGATAATCGTACCATCCACCAAATTAAAAGGAATCACACAGGGCAGAGACTCAGGGGGAATGCTAATATGGTATAAATCTGAACTAACTCATTCAATCGAATTGATCAAAACAGGAGAATTCTTTATCTGTTAACAAATCAACAAGGAGGCTATCTTAACAGATAAAAACGTCATCCTCTGTGCCACATACATTCCCCCCTCAGAGTCACCCTACTTCAATGAAGAGAGTTTCTCCATTCTAGAGGGGGAGATTAGTCACTTTCAGGCCCAAGGCAACGTGCTGGTCTGTGGAGACCTGACTGCTAGAACAGCAGAAGAACTAGACACTATTAACAGTCATGTGGACAAACACCTACCGGGATGCAACAGCCTTTCCCTCCCCACATACCCCCCTAGAAACAACTATGACAAAGTGAAAAACAAAAATGGAGTACAGCTCCTGAAGCTCTGTCGAACACTGGGTCTGTTCATAGTGAATGGTACTCCTATGGTATGTACACATTCCTCCCTTGGCAGTAGTACTGTTGACTGCTTTATCACCGACCTCAACCCAGAGTCTCTCAGAGCCTTCACAGTCAGCCCACTAACACCTCTCTCTGACCACAGTAAAATCACAGTGTATCTGAGAAGAGCAGAACCCAACCATGAAGCATCACGGCCCAATAAATTACATGGTACTAAACAGACCTATAGATGGAGTGGAAACAGTACAGAAATCTACCAAAAAGCAATTAGTAGCCAAAAAATACAATCTCTCCTGGACAACTTTTTAGCATTAACATTCTCCTACAGCAATGAAGGTATACATTTGGCCGTTTGGAACATAAACTTTATATTTGACAAATTAGCCTCCTTGGCTAATCTAAAGAAACATAAGAGCAAACCAAAAAGAATAAATCATGAAAAATGGTTTGATAATGATTACAAAAATCTAAGAAAGTCATTGAGAAATATATCTAATCAGAAACACAGAGACCCAGACAACAAAAATATACGTCTTCAATATGGGGAAACACTGAAGCAATACAAACACACCCTAAGAACAAAAAAGGAACAGCACATTAGAAATCCGCTAGATGTGATTGAGGAATCCATAGAATCAAACCACTTCTGGGAGAATTTGAATAAATTAAACAAACCTCATAATGAGGAATTGGCTATCCAAAATGGGGATATGTGGAGAAATCACTTTGCAAACCTCTACAGCAATATAACAAAGAGCCCAGAACAACAAGATATACAAGAAAAATTACAAATCCTTCAATCAGCAGTCAAAGACTATCAGAATCCTGTGGATACCCCAATTACAGAACAAGAATTATTGGAAAAACTTTGCACTCTCCAACCCAAAAAGGCCAGTGGTGCTGATGGTATTTTAAATGAAATGATTAAATATACAGACCACAAATACAAATTGGCTATACTCAAACTCTTCAACATTATCCTAACTGCAGGTATTTTCCCCGATATTTGGATGTAAGGATTGATCACACCAATCTATAAAAATGTTGACAAATTTGACCCAAATAATTACAGAGGAATTTGCGTTAACAGCAACTTGGGGACAATTCTCTGCAATATTATAAATAGCAGGCTACTTCATGTCCTTGATGAACACAACGTCCTGAGCAGAAGCCAGATTGGATTTGTAAAAAATTATCGTACAACAGACCACATTTACACCCTCCAGACTCTAATTGACAAACAAGTAAATCAAAACAAAGGCAAAATCTACTTGTGTTTTCTAGACTTCAAGAAAGCATTTGATTCAATTTGGCACGAATGTCGTTTTTTATAAACTAATAGAAAGTGGTATTGGAGGGAAAACATATGATGTTATTAAATCAATGTACACTAAAAACAAATGTGCGGTTAAAATCGGCAACAAGCAAACAGACTTATTCTCTCAGGGACGTGGAGTGAAACCCGGTTGCTCAATAAGTCTAACACTATTTAACATCTACATAAATGAATTGGCTAAAACATTAGAAGAATCGGCAGCAACTGGTCTCACCCTACACAACACTGAAATCAAGTTTCTGCTGTACGCAGATGACCTGGTGCTACTGTCTCCCACTAAGGACCGTTAATCTAAAAGATTTTTGATATTCCAAAAGAGGTCCGGAAATCAGGATGACAAATATAAATTCTATAGGGACACAGTTCTATCAGAACACACCAACAATTACACATATCTAGGACTAAATATCAGCAACACAGGTAGCTTTCACATGGCTGTGAATGAGCTGAGAGACAAAGCAAGAAGAGCATTTTATGCCATTAAAAGGAATATTGCTCTATATTTTACATTTACATTTACGTCATTTAGCAGACGCTCTTATCCAGAGCGACTTACAAATTGGTGCATTCACCCTATAACCAGTGGGATAACCACTTTACAATGTTTTTTTTTTTTTTTTTTAAGAGGGGGGGGGGGGGGGGTAGAAGGATTACTTTATCCTATCCCAGGTATTCCTTAAAGAGGTGGGGTTTCAAATGTCTCCGGAAGGTGGTGAGTGACTCCGCTGTCCTGGCGTCGTGAGGGAGCTTGTTCCACCATTGGGGTGCCAGAGCAGCGAATAGTTTTGACTGGGCTGAGCGGGAACTATGCTTCCGCAGAGGAAGGGGAGCCAGCAGGCCAGAGGTGGATGAACGCAATGCCCTCGTTTGGGTGTAGGGACTGATCAGAGTCCGAAGGTACGGAGGTGCCGTTCCCCTCACAGCTCCATAGGCAAGCACCATGGTCTTGTAACAGATGCGAGCTTCAACTGGAAGCCAGTGGAGTGTGCGGAGGAGCGGGGTGACGTGAGAGAACTTGGGAAGGTTGAACACCAGACGGGCTGCGGCATTCTGGATGAGTTGTAGGGGTTTAATGGCACAGGCAGGGAGCCCAGCCAACAGCGAGTTGCAGTAATCCAGACGGGAGATGACAAGTGCCTGGATTAGGACCTGTGCCGCTTCCTGTGTAAGGCAGGGTCGTACTCTCCGAATGTTGTAGAGCATGAACCTGCAGGATCGGGTCACCGCCTTGATGTTAGCGGAGAACGACAGGGTATTGTCCAGGGTCACGCCAAGGCTCTTCGCACTCTGGGAGGAGGACACAACGGAGTTGTCAACCGTGATGGCGAGATCATGGAACGGGCAGTCCTTCCCCGGGAGGAAGAGCAGCTCCGTCTTGCCAAGGTTCAGCTTGAGGTGGTGATCCGTCATCCATACTGATATGTCTGCCAGACATGCAGAGATGCGATTCGCCACCTGGTTATCAGAAGGGGGAAAGGAGAAGATTAGTTGTGTATCGTCAGCGTAGCAATGATAGGAGAGGCCATGTGAGGATATGACAGAGCCAAGTGACTTGGTGTATAGCGAGAATAGGAGAGGGCCTAGAACTGAGCCCTGGGGGACACCAGTGGTGAGAGCACGTGGTGCGGAGACAGCTTCTCGCCACGCCACTTGGTAGGAGCGACCGGTCAGGTAGGACGCAATCCAAGAGTGAGCCGCGCCGGAGATGCCCAGCTCGGAGAGGGTGGAGAGGAGGATCTGATGGTTCACAGTATCAAAGGCAGCAGACAGGTCTAGAAGGACAAGAGCAGAGGAGAGAGAGTTAGCTTTAGCAGTGCGGAGAGCCTCCGTGACACAGAGAAGAGCAGTCTCAGTTGAATGACCAGTCCTGAAACCTGACTGGTTAGGATCAAGAAGGTCATTCTGAGAGAGATAGCAAGAGAGTTGGCTAAAGACGGCACGCTCAATAGTTTTGGAAAGAAAAGAAAGAAGGGATACTGGTCTGTAGTTGTTGACATCAGAGGGATCGAGTGTTGGTTTTTTGAGAAGGGGTGCAACTCTCGCTCTCTTGAAGACGGAAGGGACATAGCCAGCGGTCAAGGATGAGTTGATCAGCGAGGTAAGGTAGGGGAGAAGGTCACCGGAGATGGTCTGGAGAAGAGAGGAGGGGATGGGGTCAAGCGGGCAGGTTGTTGGGCGGCCTGCAGTCACAAGTCGCAAGATTTTATCTGGAGAGAGAGGGGAGAAAGAAGTCAAAGCATAGGGTAGGGCAGTGTGAGCAGGACCAGCAGTGTCATTAGACTTAACAAACGAGGATCGGATGTCGTCAACCTTCTTTTCAAAGTGGTTGACGAAGTCATCCACAGAGAGGGAGGAGGGGGGGGGGGGGGGAGGAGGATTCAGCAGGGAGGAGAATGTGGCAAAGAGCTTCCTAGGGTTAGATGCAGATGCTTGGAATTTAGAGTGGTAGAAAGTGGCCTTAGCAGCAGAAACAGATGAAGAACATGTAGAGAGGAGGGAGTGAAAAGATGCCAGGTCCGCAGGGAGTTTAGTTTTCTTCCATTTCCGCTCAGCTGCCCGGAGCTCTGTTCTGTGAGCTCGCAATGAGTCATCAAGCCACGGAGCTGGAGGGGAGGACTGAGCCGGCCGGGAGGATAGGGGACACAGAGAGTCAAAGGATGCAGAAAGGGAGGAGAGGAGGGTTGAGGAGGCAGAATCAGGAGATTGGAGGGAGAAGGATTGAGCAGAGGGAAGAGATGATAGGATGGAAGAGGAGAGAGTAGCGGGAGAGAGAGAGCGAAGGTTGCGGCGGCGCATTACCATCTGTGTAGGGGCAGAGTGAGTAGTGTTGGAGGAGAGCGAGAGAGAAAAGGATACAAAGTAGTGGTCGGAGACATGGAGGGGAGTTGCAGTGAGATTAGTAGAAGAGCAGCATCTAGTAAAGATGAGGTCAAGCGTATTGCCTGCCTTGTGAGTAGGGGGGGACGGTGAGAGGGTGAGGTCAAAAGAGGAGAGGAGTGGAAAGAAGGAGGCAGAGAGAAATGAGTCAAATGTAGACTTAGGGAGGATGAAATCCCCCAAAACTGTGAGGGGTGAGCCATCCTCAGGAAAGGAACTTATCAAGGCGTCAAGCTCATTGATGAACTCTCCAAGGGAACCTGGAGGGCGATAGATGACAAGGATATTAAGCTTAAATGGGCTAGTGACTGTGACAGCATGGAATTCAAATGAGGAGATAGACAGATGGGTTAGGGGAAAAATTGAGAATGTCCACTTGGGAGAGATGAGGATTCCTGTGCCACCACCCCTCTGACCAGATGCTCTCGGGGTATGCGAGAACACATGGTCAGACGAGGAGAGAGCAGTAGGAGTAGCAGTGTTTTCAGTGGTAATCCATGTTTCCGTCAGCGCCAGGAAGTCGAGGGACTGGAGGGTAGCATAGGCTGGGATGAAGTCAGCCTTGTTGGCAGCAGAACGGCAGTTCCAGAGGCTGCCTGAGACCTGGAACTCCAGGTGTGTGGTGCGTGCAGGGACCACCAGGTTAGAGAGGCAGCAGCCACGCGGTGTGAGGCGTTTGTGTAGCCTGTGCGGAGAGGAGAGAACAGGGATAGGCAGAGGCATAGTTGACAGGCTGTAGCAGATGGCTACAATAATGCAGAGGAGATCGGAATGAAATGAACTAAACATCTGGGAAAGGAGAGAGCAGGGCCTCCCTCACCAAAACTCCCGAATAAAACTCTCCCAACTTCCACTTTAGAAATTAGAATTGTTGTAAACTACAGCGGTTCAATGTTTCAATATGGCAGCGAAGTATGGGGTCCACTCTCTAATAATGAATTTACCAAATGGGACAAGCATCCATCGAAATACTGCATGCGGAGTTTTGCAAGACTGTATTGCAAGTGCAAAGAAAAACTCCAAATAACACATGTAGAGCAGAATTGGGCCAATACCCCCTCCTTATTCGAATAGAAAAAAGAGCCATCAAATTTTATAACCATCTAAAAACAAGTGACCCCAAAACATTCCATCACACAGCCCTACAATGTCAAGAGATGAAACAAGAGAAGAGTCCCCTCAGCCAGCTGGTTCTGAGGCTCAGTTCACTAACCCAAACCAACCTCATAGAGCCTCAGGACAGCACTCAGAAAATCTGGCCCAACCAAATCATCACAAAGCAAAAATAAAAATATATCACCTATTGTAAAGACACCACAAAAAAATCAAAGTAAATGTCAATGCTATTTGGCTCTAAACAGACAGTACATGGTGGCAGACTATCTGACCACTGTGACTGATAGAAAACTGAGGAAAACAATGACTAGGTACAGACTCAGTGAGCACAGTCTGGCTATAGAGACCGGTCGTCACGGGCAAACCTGGCTGCCCAGAGAGGACAGGCTGTGCTCACTCTGCCCCCGGGGAAAGGTAGAGACAGAGCTGCATTTCCTATTACACTGTGACAAATACTCAGACCTAAGAGAATCTTTCTTTCCCAAAATTTTCATTCAGTACAAAGAATTTGAAACTATAGAAGACAAAGAAAATATCTAATATTAATCGGGTGAAAAGCCAAAATGTGCAGTTTTGTCAGCCAAATATGTGTCCTCCTGCCACAACATGAAACATGAGGGACAGCCAGTGAAAAGTGTAATGTAATGTCAATAATATTTCCTGTTTTGTTTTGGCTTTCATACCATGTCATGTGTCTTCTCAGTCATGTTGAGATTGGTCGACTACTATTGCTTTAATGTATTGTTATTCTCATTAGTTGTAGTTGCTGTTAATGGTAATCCCATTTCCACTAATACTACTGCTACTATTACTGATGCCTTTTTGATGTTGGTCCCACCATTGTTGTTAAATGTCAATAAAGTCTACGGAATTGAATTGAATTTAAAGACACAGAGAGACAGACAGAGACTAGTGATTACAGCTGACTCACTGGGAGACAGAGAGAGGCTAGTGATTACAGCTGACTCACTGGGAGACAGAGAGAGATGAGTGATTACAGCTGACTCACTGGGAGACAGAGAGAGGCTAGTGATTACAGCTGACACTGATAGACAGAGAGAGGCTAGTGATTACAGCTGACTCACTGAGAGACAGAGAGAGGCTAGTGATTACAGCTGACTCACTGGGAGACAGAGAGAGATGAGTGATTACAGCTGACTCACTGGGAGACAGAGAGAGATGAGTGATTACAGCTGACACTGATAGACAGAGAGAGGCTAGTGATTACAGCTGACTCACTGAGAGACAGAGAGAGGCTAGTGATTACAGCTGACTCACTGGGAGACAGAGAGAGATGAGTGATTACAGCTGACTCACTGGGAGACAGAGAGAGACTAGTGATTACAGCTGACACACTGGGAGACAGAGAGACTAGTGATTACAGCTGACTCACTGGGAGACAGAGAGAGATGAGTGATTACAGCTGACACAATGGGAGACAGAGAGACTAGTGATTACAGCTGACACACTGGGAGACAGAGAGAGATGAGTGATTACAGCTGACACAATGGGAGACAGAGAGAGATGAGTGATTACAGCTGACTCACTGGGAGACAGAGAGAGATGAGTGATTACAGCTGACACACTGGGAGACAGAGAGACTAGTGATTACAGCTGACTCACTGGGAGACAGAGAGAGATGAGTGATTACAGCTGACACAATGGGAGACAGAGAGACTAGTGATTACAGCTGACTCACTGGGAGACAGAGAGAGATGAGTGATTACAGCTGACACACTGGGAGACAGAGAGACTAGTGATTACAGCTGACTCACTGGGAGACAGAGAGAGATGATTGATTAGAGCTGACACAATGGGAGACAGAGAGACTAGTGATTACAGCTGACTCACTGGGAGACAGAGAGAGATGAGTGATTACAGCTGGCACACTGAGAGACAGAGAGAGGCTAGTGATTACAGCTGACACACTGAGAGACAGAGCGAGACTAGTGATTACAGCTGACACACTGGGAGACAGAGCGAGACTAGTGATTACAGCTGACACAGTGAGAGACAGAGAGAGACTAGTGATTACAGCTGACTCACTGGGAGACAGAGAGAGATGAGTGATTACAGCTGACTCACTGGGAGACAGAGAGAGATGAGTGATTACAGCTGACACTGATAGACAGAGAGAGGCTAGTGATTACAGCTGACTCACTGAGAGACAGAGAGAGGCTAGTGATTACAGCTGACTCACTGGGAGACAGAGAGAGATGAGTGATTACAGCTGACACACTGGGAGACAGAGAGACTAGTGATTACAGCTGACTCACTGGGAGACAGAGAGAGATGAGTGATTAGAGCTGACACAATGGGAGACAGAGAGACTAGTGATTACAGCTGACTCACTGGGAGACAGAGAGAGATGAGTGATTACAGCTGGCACACTGAGAGACAGAGAGAGGCTAGTGATTACAGCTGACACACTGAGAGACAGAGCGAGACTAGTGATTACAGCTGACACACTGGGAGACAGAGCGAGACTAGTGATTACAGCTGACTCACTGAGAGACAGAGAGAGGCTAGTGATTACAGCTGACTCACTGGGAGACAGAGAGAGATGAGTGATTACAGCTGACTCACTGGGAGACAGAGAGAGATGAGTGATTACAGCTGACACTGATAGACAGAGAGAGGCTAGTGATTACAGCTGACTCACTGAGAGACAGAGAGAGGCTAGTGATTACAGCTGACTCACTGGGAGACAGAGAGAGATGAGTGATTACAGCTGACTCACTGGGAGACAGAGAGAGACTAGTGATTACAGCTGACACACTGGGAGACAGAGAGACTAGTGATTACAGCTGACTCACTGGGAGACAGAGAGAGATGAGTGATTACAGCTGACACAATGGGAGACAGAGAGACTAGTGATTACAGCTGACACACTGGGAGACAGAGAGAGATGAGTGATTACAGCTGACACAATGGGAGACAGAGAGAGATGAGTGATTACAGCTGACTCACTGGGAGACAGAGAGAGATGAGTGATTACAGCTGACACACTGGGAGACAGAGAGACTAGTGATTACAGCTGACTCACTGGGAGACAGAGAGAGATGAGTGATTACAGCTGACACAATGGGAGACAGAGAGACTAGTGATTACAGCTGACTCACTGGGAGACAGAGAGAGATGAGTGATTACAGCTGACACACTGGGAGACAGAGAGACTAGTGATTACAGCTGACTCACTGGGAGACAGAGAGAGATGAGTGATTAGAGCTGACACAATGGGAGACAGAGAGACTAGTGATTACAGCTGACTCACTGGGAGACAGAGAGAGATGAGTGATTACAGCTGGCACACTGAGAGACAGAGAGAGGCTAGTGATTACAGCTGACACACTGAGAGACAGAGCGAGACTAGTGATTACAGCTGACACACTGGGAGACAGAGCGAGACTAGTGATTACAGCTGACACAGTGAGAGACAGAGAGAGACTAGTGATTACAGCTGACACACTGAGAGACAGAGAGAGACTAGTGATTACAGCGGACACACAGAGACAGAGAGAGACTAGTGATTACAGCTGACACACTGGGAGACAGAGCGAGATTAGTGATTACAGCTGACACACTGAGAGACAGAGAGAGACTAGTGATTACAGCTGACACATTGAGAGACAAAGAGACTAGTGATTACAGCTGACACACTGAGAGACAGAGCGAGACTAGTGATTACAGCTGACACACTGAGAGACAGAGAGACTAGTTATTACAGCCGACACACTGAGAGACAGAGAGAGATTAGTGATTACAGCTGACACTTGGGAGACAGAGAGGCTAGTGATTACAGCTGACACACTGAGAGACACAGAGAGACTAGTGATTACAGCTGACACACTGAGAGACAGAGAGACTAGTGATTACAACTGACACACTGAGAGAAACAGAGAGACTAGTGATTACAGCTGACACACTGAGAGACAGAGAGACTAGTGATTACAACTGACACAGTGAGAGACAGATAGAGACTAGTGTTTACAGCTGACACACTGAGAGACAGAGAGAGGCTAGTGATTACAGCTGACTCACTGGGAGACAGAGAGAGGCTAGTGATTACAGCTGACTCACTGGGAGACAGAGAGAGATTAGTGATTACAGCTGACACAGTGAGAGACAGAGAGACTAGTGATTACAGCTGACACACTGAGAGACAGAGATACTAGTGATTACAGCTGACACAGTGAGAGACAGAGAGAGACTAGTGATTACAGCTGACACACTGAGAGACAGAGAGGCTAGTGATTACAGCTGACACACTGAGAGACAGAGAGGCTAGTGATTACAGCTGACATACTGAGAGACAGAGAGATACTAGTGATTACAGCTGACATACTGAGAGACAGAGAGAGACTAGTGATTACAGCGGACACACAGAGACAGAGAGGCTAGTGATTACAGCTGACACACTGAGAGACAGAGAGAGACTAGTGATTACAGCGGACACACAGAGACAGAGAGGCTAGTGATTACAGCTGACACACTGAGAGACAGAGAGACACTAGTGATTACAGCTGACACAGTGAGAGACAGAGAGACTAGTGATTACAGCTGACACAGTGAGAGACAGAGAGAGACTAGTGATTACAGCTGACACACTGAGAGACAGAGAGAGGCTAGTGATTACAGCTGACACACTGAGAGACAGAGAGAGACTAGTGATTACTGCTGACACAGTGAGAGACAGAGAGACTAATGATTACAGCTGACACACTGGGAGACAGAGAGACTAGTGATTACAGCTGACACACTGAGAGACAGAGAGGCTAGTGATCACAGCTGACATACTGAGAGACAGAGAGGCTAGTGATTACAACTGACACACTGAGAGAAAGAGAGATACTAGTGATCACAGCTGACACACTGAGACACAGAGAGAGACTAGTGATTACAGCTGACACTGAGAGACAGAGAGAGACTAGTGATTACAGCTGACACACTGAGAGACAGAGAGATATACTAGTGATTACAGCTGACACACTGGGAGACAGAGATAGACTAGTTATTACAGATGACACAATGAGAGACAGAGAGAGACTAGTGATTACAGCTGACACACTGAGAGACAGAGAGAGGCTAGTGATTACAGCTGACACACTGAGAGACAGAGAGAGATTAGTGATTACAGCTGATACAGTGAGAGACAGAGAGACTAGTGATTACAGCTGACACAGTGAGAGACAGAGAGACTAGTGATTACAGCTGACATACTGAGAGACAGAGGCTAGTGATTACAGTTGACATACTGAGAGACAGAGAGAGACTAGTGATTACAGCTGACACACTGGGAGACAGAGAGAGACTAGTTATTACAGCTGACACAGTGAGAGACAGAGAGACTAGTGATTACAGCTGACACACTGAGAGACAGAGAGGCTAGTGATTACAGCTGACATACTGAGAGACAGAGATATACTAGTGATTACAGCTGACACACTGAGAGACAGAGAGAGACTAGAGATTACAGCGGACACACAGAGACAGAGAGGCTAGTGATTACAGCTGACACACTGAGAGACAGAGAGAGACTAGTGATTACAGCTGACACACTGGGAGACAGAGAGAGGCTAGTGATTACAGCTGACACACTGAGATACAGAGAAGCTAGTGATTACAGCTGACACACTGGGAGACAGAGAGAGATTAGTGATTACAGCTGACACACTGGGAGACAGCGAGACACTAGTGATTACAGCTGACACACTGGGAGACAGAGAGGCTAGTGATTACAGCTGACACACTGGGAGACCGAGACAGACTAGTGATTACAGCTGACACACTGGGAGACAGACAGACTAGTTATTACAGCTGACACACTGAGAGACAGAGAGAGACTAGTGATTACAGCTGACACATTGAGAGACAGCGAGACACTAGTGATTACAGCTGACACACTGAGACAGAGAGAGGCTAGTGACTACAGCTGACACACAAAGAGTCAGAGAGACTAGTGATTACAGCTGACACACTGACAGAGAGAGGCTAGTGATTACAGCTGACACACTGAGAGACAGAGAGAGACTAGTGATTACAGCTGACACTGAGAGACAGAGAGATACTAGTGATTACAGCTGACACTGAGAGACAGAGAGGCTAGTGATTACAGCTGACACACTGAGAGACAGAGAGACTAGTGATTACAACTGACACACTGAGAGACAGAGAGAGACTAGTGATTACAGCTGACACACTGAGAGACAGAGAGAGACTAGTGATTACAGCTGACACACTGAGAGACAGAGAGACTAGTGATTACAACTGACACACTGAGAGACAGAGAGAGGCTAGTGATTACAGCGGACACACTGGGAGACAGAGAGAGACTAGTGATTACAGCTGACACACTGAGAGACAGAGAGAGGCTAGTGATTACAGCTGACACACTGGGAGACAGAGAGAGGCTAGTGATTACAGCTGACACACTGGGAGACAGAGAGAGGCTAGTGATTACAGCTGACTCACTGGGAGACAGAGAGAGATGAGTGATTACAGCTGACACACTGAGAGACAGAGAGACTAGTGATTACAGCTGACACACTGAGAGACAGAGAGAGATGAGTGATTACAGCTGACACACTGAGAGACAGAGAGAGATTAGTGATTACAGCTGACACACTGAGAGACAGTGAGACGCTAGTGATTACAGCTGACACACTGGGAGACAGAGAGAGGCTAGTGATTACAGCTGACACACTGGGAGACAGAGAGAGGCTAGTGATTACAGCTGACTCACTGGGAGACAGAGAGAGATGAGTGATTACAGCTGACACACTGAGAGACAGAGAGACTAGTGATTACAGCTGACACACAAAGAGTCAGAGAGACTAGTGATTACAGCTGACACACTGAGAGACAGAGAGAGGCTAGTGATTACAGCTGACACTGAGAGACAGAGAGAGACTAGTGATTACAGCTGACACACTGAGAGACAGAGAGACTAGTGATTACAGCTGACACACTGGGAGACAGAGAGAGGCTAGTGATTACAGCTGACACACTGAGACACAGAGAGAGGCTAGTGATTACAGCTGACACTGAGAGACAGAGAGAGACTAGTGATTACAGCTGACACTGAGAGACAGAGAGACTAGTGATTACAGCTGACACACTGGGAGACAGAGAGAGACTAGTGATTACAGCTGACACACTGAGAGACAGAGATAGATTAGTGATTACAGCTGACACAGTGAGAGACAGAGAGACTAGTGATTACAGCTGACACACTGAGAGACAGAGAGAGACTAGTGATTACAGCTGACACTGAGAGACAGAGAGAGACTAGTGATTACAGCTGACACACTGAGAGACAGAGAGACTAGTGATTACAGCTGACACACTGAGAGACAGAGAGTTTTGTCAGCCAAATATGTGTCCGCCTGCCACAACATGAGGGACAGCCAGTGAAAAGTGTAATGTAATGTCAATAATATTTCCTGTTTTGTTTTGGCTTTCATACCATGTCATGTGTCTTCTCAGTCATGTTGAAATTGGTCGACTACTATTGCTTTAATGTATTGTTATTCTCATTAGTTGTAGTTGCTGTTAATGGTAATCCCATTTCCACTAATACTACTGCTACTATTATTGATGCCTTTTTGATGTTGGTCCCACCATTGTTGTTACATGTCAATAAAGTCTACGGAATTGAATTGAATTTAAAGACACAGAGAGACAGACAGAGACTAGTGATTACAGCTGACTCACTGGGAGACAGAGAGAGGCTAGTGATTACAGCTGACTCACTGGGAGACAGAGAGAGACTAGTGATTACAGCTGACACACTGAGAGACAGAGAGAGACTAGTGATTACAGCTGACACAGTGAGAGACAGAGAGAGGCTAGTGATTACAGCTGACACACTGAGAGACAGAGAGAGGCTAGTGATTACAGCTGACACACTGGGAGACAGAGAGAGGCTAGTGATTACAGCTGACACACTGGGAGACAGAGAGAGGCTAGTGATTACAGCTGACTCACTGGGAGACAGAGAGAGATGAGTGATTACAGCTGACACACCGAGAGACAGAGAGACTAGTGATTACAGCTGACACACTGAGAGACAGAGAGAGACTAGTGATTACAGCTGACACACTGAGAGACAGAGAGGCTAGTGATTACAGCTGACACACTGGGAGTCAGAGAGACTAGTGATTACAGCTGAGACACTGAGCGACAGAGATAGATGAGTGATTACAGCTGACACACTGAGAGACAGAGAGAGACTAGTGATTACAGCTGACACACTGAGAGACAGAGAGGCTAGTGATTACAGCTGACACACTGAGAGACAGAGATAGATGAGTGATTACAGCTGACACACTGAGAGACAGAGAGAGACTAGTGATTACAGCTGACACACTGAGAGACAGATAGAGACTAGTGATTACAGCTGACACACTGAGAGACAGATAGAGACTAGTGATTACAGCTGACACACTGGGAGACAGAGAAGCTAGTGATTACAGCTGACACACTGAGAGACAGAGAGAGATTAGTGATTACAGCTGACACAGTGAGAGACAGAGAGAGATTAGTGATTACAGCATACACACTGAGAGACAGAGAGGCTAGTGATTACAGCTGACACACAGAGACAGAGAGAGACTAGTGATTACAGCTGACACACTGGGAGACAGAGAGACTATATATTACAGCTGACACACTGAGAGACAGAGAGAGATGAGTGATTACAGCTGACACACTGAGAGACAGAGAGAGATGAGTGATTACAGCTGACACACTGAGAGACAGTGAGACGCTAGTGATTACAGCTGAAACACTGGGAGACAGAGAGACTAGTGATTACAGCTGAGACACTGAGAGACAGAGAGAGATTAGTGTTTACAGCTGACACTGAGAGACAGAGAGAGACTAGTGATTACAGCGGACACACTGAGAGACAGAGAGACGCTAATGATTACAGCTGACACATGGGGAGACAGAGAGAGACTAGTGATTACAGCTGACACACAGAGAGACAGAGAGAGACTAGTGATTACAGCTGACACACTGGGAGACAGAGAGACTAGTGATTACAGCTGAGACACTGAGAGACAGAGAGACTATATATTACAGCTGACACACTGAGAGACAGAGAGAGATGAGTGATTACAGCTGACACACTGAGAGACAGAGAGAGATGAGTGATTACAGCTGACACACTGAGAGACAGAGAGAGACTAGTGATTACAGCTGAGACACTGAGAGACAGAGAGAGATTAGTGTTTACAGCTGACACTGAGAGACAGAGAGAGACTAGTGATTACAGCGGACACACTGGGAGACAGAGAGAGACTAGTGATTACAGCTGAGACACTGAGAGACAGAGAGAGATTAGTGTTTACAGCTGACACTGAGAGACAGAGAGAGACTAGTGATTACAGCTGACACACTGAGACAGAGAGAGACTCGTGATTACAGCTGACACACAGAGACAGAGAGAGACTCGTGATTACAGCTGACACACTGAGACAGAGAGAGACTAATGATTACAGCTGACAAACTGAGACAAAGAGAGAGGCTATTGTTTACAGCTGACACACTGGGAGACAGAGAGAGACTAGTGATTACAGCTGACACACAGAGAGACAGAGAGAGACTAGTGATTACAGCTGACACACTGAGACAGAGAGAGACTCGTGATTACAGCTGACACACAGAGACAGAGAGAGACTCGTGATTACAGCTGACACACTGAGACAGAGAGAGACTAATGATTACAGCTGACAAACTGAGACAAAGAGAGAGGCTATTGTTTACAGCTGACACACTGAGAGACAGAGATACGCTAGTGATTACAGCTGACACACTGAGAGACAGAGATATGTTAGTGATTACAGTTGACACACAGAGAGACAGAGAGAGACTAGTGATTACAGTTTACACATTGAGAGACAGAGAGAGACTAGTGATTACAGCTGACACACTGGGAGACAGAGAGAGAATAGTGATTACAGCTGACACACTGAGAGACAGAGAGAGACTAGTGATTACAGCTGTCACTAAGAGACAAAGAGAGACTAGTGATTACAGCTGACACACAGATACAGATAGTGACTAGTGATTACAGCGGACACACTGAGAGACAGAGAGACGCTAGTGATTACAGCTGACACACTGGGAGACAGAGAGAGGCTAGTGATTACAGCTGACACACTGGGAGACAGAGAGAGGCTAGTGATTACAGCTGACTCACTGGGAGACAGAGAGAGATGAGTGATTACAGCTGACACACCGAGAGACAGAGAGACTAGTGATTACAGCTGACACACTGAGAGACAGAGAGAGACTAGTGATTACAGCTGACACACTGAGAGACAGAGAGGCTAGTGATTACAGCTGACACACTGGGAGTCAGAGAGACTAGTGATTACAGCTGAGACACTGAGCGACAGAGATAGATGAGTGATTACAGCTGACACACTGAGAGACAGAGAGAGACTAGTGATTACAGCTGACACACTGAGAGACAGAGAGGCTAGTGATTACAGCTGACACACTGAGAGACAGAGATAGATGAGTGATTACAGCTGACACACTGAGAGACAGAGAGAGACTAGTGATTACAGCTGACACACTGAGAGACAGATAGAGACTAGTGATTACAGCTGACACACTGAGAGACAGATAGAGACTGGTGATTACAGCTGACACACTGGGAGACAGAGAAGCTAGTGATTACAGCTGACACACTGAGAGACAGAGAGAGATTAGTGATTACAGCTGACACAGTGAGAGACAGAGAGAGATTAGTGATTACAGCATACACACTGAGAGACAGAGAGGCTAGTGATTACAGCTGACACACAGAGACAGAGAGAGACTAGTGATTACAGCTGACACACTGGGAGACAGAGAGACTATATATTACAGCTGACACACTGAGAGACAGAGAGAGATGAGTGATTACAGCTGACACACTGAGAGACAGAGAGAGATGAGTGATTACAGCTGACACACTGAGAGACAGTGAGACGCTAGTGATTACAGCTGAAACACTGGGAGACAGAGAGACTAGTGATTACAGCTGAGACACTGAGAGACAGAGAGAGATTAGTGTTTACAGCTGACACTGAGAGACAGAGAGAGACTAGTGATTACAGCGGACACACTGAGAGACAGAGAGACGCTAATGATTACAGCTGACACATGGGGAGACAGAGAGAGACTAGTGATTACAGCTGACACACAGAGAGACAGAGAGAGACTAGTGATTACAGCTGACACACTGGGAGACAGAGAGACTAGTGATTACAGCTGAGACACTGAGAGACAGAGAGACTATATATTACAGCTGACACACTGAGAGACAGAGAGAGATGAGTGATTACAGCTGACACACTGAGAGACAGAGAGAGATGAGTGATTACAGCTGACACACTGAGAGACAGAGAGAGACTAGTGATTACAGCTGAGACACTGAGAGACAGAGAGAGATTAGTGTTTACAGCTGACACTGAGAGACAGAGAGAGACTAGTGATTACAGCGGACACACTGGGAGACAGAGAGAGACTAGTGATTACAGCTGAGACACTGAGAGACAGAGAGAGATTAGTGTTTACAGCTGACACTGAGAGACAGAGAGAGACTAGTGATTACAGCTGACACACTGAGACAGAGAGAGACTCGTGATTACAGCTGACACACAGAGACAGAGAGAGACTCGTGATTACAGCTGACACACTGAGACAGAGAGAGACTAATGATTACAGCTGACAAACTGAGACAAAGAGAGAGGCTATTGTTTACAGCTGACACACTGGGAGACAGAGAGAGACTAGTGATTACAGCTGACACACAGAGAGACAGAGAGAGACTAGTGATTACAGCTGACACACTGAGACAGAGAGAGACTCGTGATTACAGCTGACACACAGAGACAGAGAGAGACTCGTGATTACAGCTGACACACTGAGACAGAGAGAGACTAATGATTACAGCTGACAAACTGAGACAAAGAGAGAGGCTATTGTTTACAGCTGACACACTGAGAGACAGAGATACGCTAGTGATTACAGCTGACACACTGAGAGACAGAGATATGTTAGTGATTACAGTTGACACACAGAGAGACAGAGAGAGACTAGTGATTACAGTTTACACATTGAGAGACAGAGAGAGACTAGTGATTACAGCTGACACACTGGGAGACAGAGAGAGAATAGTGATTACAGCTGACACACTGAGAGACAGAGAGAGACTAGTGATTACAGCTGTCACTAAGAGACAAAGAGAGACTAGTGATTACAGCTGACACACAGATACAGATAGTGACTAGTGATTACAGCGGACACACTGAGAGACAGAGAGACGCTAGTGATTACAGCTGACACACTGAGAGACAGAGAGATGCTAGTGATTACAGTTGACACACAAAGAGACAGAGAGAGACTAGTGATTACAGTTGACACATTGAGAGACAGAGAGATACTAGTGATTACAGCTGACACACTGAGAGACAGAGATATGTTAGTGATTACAGTTGACACACAGAGAGACAGAGAGAGACTAGTGATTACAGTTTACACATTGAGAGACATAGAGAGACTAGTGATTACAGCTGACACACTGGGAGACAGAGAGAGAATAGTGATTACAGCTGACACACTGAGAGACAGAGAGAGACTAGTGATTACAGCTGACACACTGAGAGACAGAGAGAGATTAGTGATTACAGCGGACACACTGAGAGACAGAGAGACGCTAGTGATTACAGCTGACACATTGGGAGACAGAGAGAGACTAGTGATTACAGCTGACACACAGAGACAGAGAGAGACTCGTGATTACAGCTGACACATTGAGACAAAGAGAGAGGCTATTGTTTACAGCTGAGACAATGAGACACAGAGAGATGCTAGTGATTACAGTTGACACACAGAGAGACAGAGAGAGACTAGTGATTACAGTTGACACATTGAGAAACAGAGAGAGACTAGTGACAGCTGACACACTGGGAGACAGAGAGAGAATAGTGATTACAGCTGACACACTGAGAGACAGAGAGAGACTAGTGATTACAGCTGTCACTGAGAGACAAAGAGAGACTAGTGATTACAGCTGACACACAGATACAGAGAGTGACTAGTGATTACAGCGAACACACTGAGAGACAGAGAGACGCTAGTGATTACAGCTGACACACTGAGAGACAGAGAGATTCTAGTGATTACATTTGACACACATAGAGACAGAGAGAGACTAGTGATTACAGTTGACACATTGAGAGACAGAGATAGACTAGTGATTACAGCTGACACACTGAGAGACAGCGAGACGCTAGTGATTACAGCTGACACACTGAGAGACAGAGAGAGATAAGTGATTACAGCTGACACTGAGAGACAGAGAGCGTCTAGTGATTACAGTTGACACACAGAGACAGCGAAAGACAACTGATTACAGCTGACACACTGAGACACAGAGAAAGCCTAGTGATTACAGCTGACACTGAGAGACAGAGAGAGACTAGTGAATACAGCTGACACACTGAGAGACAGATAGAGACTAGTGATTACAGCGGACACACTGAGAGACAGAGAGACGCTAGTGATTACAGCTGACACACTGGGAGACAGAGAGAGGCTAGTGATTACAGCTGACACACTGAGAGACAGAGAGAGACTAGTGATTACAGCTGACACATTGGGAGACAGCGAGAGACTAGTGATTACAGCTGACACACTGGGAGAGAGAGAGACTAGTGATTACAGCTGACACACTGGGAGACCGAGAGAGGCAAGTGATTACAGCTGACACACAGAGACAGAGAGAGACTCGTGATTACAGCTGACACTGAAAGACAGAGAGAGACTAGTGATTACAGCTGACACACTGAGAGACAGAGAGAGACTAGTGATTACAGCTGACACACTGAGACAGAGAGAGACTAGTGATTACAGCTGACACACTGAGACAAAGAGAGAGGCTAGTGATTACAGCTGACACACTGAGAGACAGAGAGAAAGGCTAGTGATCACAGCTGACACTGAGAGACAGAGAGAGACTAGTGATTACAGCTGACACACAGATACAGAGAGTGACTAGTTATTACAGCTGACACACTGAGAGACAGAGAGAGACTAGTGATTACAGCGGACACACTGAGAGACAGAGAGAGGCTAGTGATTACAGCTAACACACTGAGAGACAGAGAGAGGCTAGTGATTACAGCTGACACACTGAGAGACAGAGAGACGCTAGTGATTACAGCTGAAACACTGAGAGACAGAGAGATGCTAGTGATTACAGTTGACACACAGAGAGACAGAGAGAAAGTAGTGATTACAGTTGCCACATTGAGAGACAGAGAGAGACTAGTGACAGCTGACACACTGAAAGACAGAGAGAGACTAGTGATTACAGCTGACACACTGAGAGACAGAGAGAGACTAGTGATTACAGCTGACACACTGAGACAGAGAGAGACTAGTGATTACAGCTGACACACTGAGACAAAGAGAGAGGCTAGTGATTACAGCTGACACACTGAGAGACAGAGAGAAAGGCTAGTGATCACAGCTGACACTGAGAGACAGAGAGAGACTAGTGATTACAGCTGACACACAGATACAGAGAGTGACTAGTGATTACAGCTGACACACTGGGAGAGAGAGAGACTAGTGATTACAGCTGAC
Source organism: Coregonus lavaretus (assembly GCF_964263955.1). Lineage (NCBI taxonomy): Eukaryota > Metazoa > Chordata > Actinopteri > Salmoniformes > Salmonidae > Coregonus > Coregonus lavaretus. The sequence goes on from NW_028156441.1 coordinate 74,586, forward strand.
ACACTGGGAGACCGAGAGAGGCAAGTGATTACAGCTGACACACAGAGACAGAGAGAGACTCGTGATTACAGCTGACACTGAAAGACAGAGAGAGACTAGTGATTACAGCTGACACACTGAGAGACAGAGAGAGACTAGTGATTACAGCTGACACACTGAGACAGAGAGAGACTAGTGATTACAGCTGACACACTGAGACAAAGAGAGAGGCTAGTGATTACAGCTGACACACTGAGAGACAGAGAGAAAGGCTAGTGATCACAGCTGACACTGAGAGACAGAGAGAGACTAGTGATTACAGCTGACACACAGATACAGAGAGTGACTAGTTATTACAGCTGACACACTGAGAGACAGAGAGAGACTAGTGATTACAGCGGACACACTGAGAGACAGAGAGAGGCTAGTGATTACAGCTAACACACTGAGAGACAGAGAGAGGCTAGTGATTACAGCTGACACACTGAGAGACAGAGAGACGCTAGTGATTACAGCTGAAACACTGAGAGACAGAGAGATGCTAGTGATTACAGTTGACACACAGAGAGACAGAGAGAAAGTAGTGATTACAGTTGCCACATTGAGAGACAGAGAGAGACTAGTGACAGCTGACACACTGAGAGACAGAGAGAGACTAGTGATTACAGCTGACACACTGGGAGACAGAGAGAGAATAGTGATTACAGCTGACACTGAGAGACAGAGAGAGACTAGTGATACAGCTGACACACAGAGACAGAGAGTGACTAGTGATTACAGCTGACACACTGAGAGACAGAGAGAGACTAGTGATTACAGCTGACACACAGATACAGAGAGTGACTAGTGATTACAGCTGACACACTGAGAGACAGAGAGAGACTAGTGATTACAGCGGACACATTGAGAGACAGAGAGAGACTAGTGATTACAGCGGACACACTGAGAGACAGAGAGAGGCTAGTGATTACAGCTAACACACTGAGAGACAGAGAGAGGCTAGTGATTACAGCTGAAACACTGAGAGACAGAGAGGCTAGTGATTACAGCTGACACACTGGGAGACAGAGAGAGAATAGTGATTACAGCTGACACTGAGAGACAGAGAGAGACTAGTGATTACAGCTGACACTGAGAGACAAAGAGAGACTAGTGATTACAGCTGACACACAGATACAGAGAGTGACTAGTGATTACAGCTGACACACTGAGAGACAGAGAGAGACTAGTGATTACAGCGGACACATTGAGAGACAGAGAGAGACTAGTGATTACAGCGGACACACTGAGAGACAGAGAGAGATGAGTGATTACAGCGGACACACTGAGAGAAAGAGACTAGTGATTACAGCGGACACACTGAGAGACAGAGAGAGACTAGTGATTACAGCGGACACATTGAGAGACAGAGAGAGACTAGTGATTACAGCGGACACACTGAGAGACAGAGACTAGTGATTACAGCGGACACACTGAGAGACAGAGAGAGACTAGTGATTACAGCGGACACATTGAGAGACAGAGAGAGACTACTGATTACAGCGGACACACTGAGAGACAGAGAGAGATGAGTGATTACAGCGGACACATTGAGAGACAGAGAGAGACTAGTGATTACAGCGGACACACTGAGAGACAGAGACTAGTGATTACAGCGGACACACTGAGAGACAGAGAGAGACTAGTGATTACAGCTGACACACTGAGAGACAGAGACTAGTGATTACAGCGGACACACTGAGAGACAGAGAGAGACTAGTGATTACAGCTGACACACTGGGAGACAGATCAACTGCAGTAGTATATCAATCATTCTGTAAGGTAGGAGATGCAGTATATCAATCATTCTGTAAGGTAGGAGCTGCAGTAGTATATCAATCATTATGTAAGGTAGGATATGCAGTAGTATATCAATCATTCTGTAAGGTAGGAAATGCAGTATATCAATCATTCTGTAAGGTAGGAGCTGCAGTAGTATATCAATCATTATGTAAGGTAGGAGATGCAGTAGTATATCAATCATTCTGTAAGGTAGGAACTGCAGTAGTATATCAATCATTCTGTAAGGTAGGAGTTGCAGTAGTATATCAATCATTCTGTAAGGTAGGAACTGCAGTAATATATCAATCATTCTGTAAGGTAGGATATGCAGTAGTATATCAATCATTCTGTAAGGTAGGAGATGCAGTAGTATATCAATCATTCTGTAAGGTAGGAGCTGCAGTATATCAATCATCTGTAAGGTAGGAGATGCAATAGTATATCAATCATTCTGTAAGGTAGGAGATGCAGTAGTATATCAATAATTCTGTAAGGTAGGAGCTGCAGTAGCATATCAATAATTCTGTAAGGTAGGAGCTGCAGTAGTATATCAATCATTATGTAAGGTAGGAGATGCAGTATATCAATCATTCTGTAAGGTAGGAGATGCAGTATATCAATCACTCTGTAAGGTAGGATATGCAGTAGTATATCAATCATTCTGTAAGGTAGGATATGCAGTAGTATACCAATCATTATGTAAGGTAGGAGCTGCAGTAGTATATCAACTGTAACTACTGGATCTAAGGCTGTCTTCACACTGTAACTACTGGATCTAAGGCTGTCTTCACACTGTAACTACTGTAACTACTGGATCTAAGGCTGTCTTCACACTGTGACTACTGTAACTACTGGATCTAAGGCTGTCTTCACACTGTAACTACTGGATCTAAGGCTGTCTTCACACTGTAACTACTGGATCTAAGGCTGTCTTCACACTGTAACTACTGGATCTAAGGCTGTCTTCACACCATAACTACTGGATCTAAGGCTGTCTTTACACTGTGACTACTGTAACTACTGGATCTAAGGCTGTCTTCACACTATAACTACTGGATCTAAGGCTGTCTTCACACTATAACTACTGTAACTACTGGATCTAAGGCTGTCTTCACACTGTAACTACTGTAACTCCTGGATCTAAGTCTGTCTTTACACTGTAACTACTGGATCTAAGGCTGTCTTCACACTGTGACTACTGTAACTACTGGATCTAAAGCTGTCTTCACACTGTAACTACTGGATCTAAGGCTGTCTTCACACTGTAACTACTGGATCTAAGGCTGTCTTCACACTGTAACTACTGGATCTAAGGCTGTCGTCACACTGTAACTACTGTAACTACTGGATCTAAGGCTGTCTTCACACTGTAACTACTGGATCTAAGGCTGTCTTCACACCATAACTACTGGATCTAAGGCTGTCTTCACACTGTAACTACTGTAACTACTGGATCTAAGGCTGTCTTCACACTATAACTACTGGATCTAAGGCTGTCTTCACACTGTAACTACTGGATCTAAGGCTGTCTTCACACTGTGACTACTGTAACTACTGGATCTAAGGCTGTCTTCACACTGTAACTACTGGATCTAAGGCTGTCTTCACACTGTAACTACTGGATCTAAGGCTGTCTTCACACTGTAACTACTGGATCTAAGGCTGTCTTCACACTGTGACTACTGGATCTAAGGCTGTCTTCACACTGTAACTACTGGATCTAAGGCTTTTCTTCACACTGTAACTACTGGATCTAAGGCTGTCTTCACACTGTAACTACTGGATCTAAGGCTGTCTTCACACTGTAACTACTGGATCTAAGGCTGTCTTCACACTGTAAATACTGGATCTAAGGCTGTCTTCACACTGTAACTACTGTAACTACTGGATCTAAGGCTGTCTTCAAACTATAACTACTGGATCTAAGGCTGTCTTCACACTGTAACTACTGGATCTAAGGCTGTCTTCACACTGTAACTACTGGATCTAAGGCTGTATTCACACTGTAACTACTGTAACTACTGGATATAAGGCTGTCTTCACACTATAACTACTGTAACTACTGGATATAAGGCTGTCTTCACACTATAACTACTGTAACTACTGGATCTAAGGCTGTCTTCACACTATAACTACTGTAACTACTGGATCTAAGGCTGTCTTCACACTGTAACTACTGTAACTACTGGATCTAAGGCTGTCTTCACACTATAACTACTGGATCTAAGGCTGTCTTCACACTGTAACTACTGGATCTAAGGCTGTCTTCACACTGTAACTACTGTAACTACTGGATCTAAGGCTGTCTTCACACTGTAACTACTGGATCTAAGGCTTTCTTCACACCATAACTACTGGATCTAAGGCTGTCTTCACACTGTAACTACTGGATCTAAGGCTGTCTTCACACTGTAACTACTGTAACTACTGGATATAAGGCTGTCTTCACACTATAACTACTGGATCTAAGGCTGTCTTCACACTGTAACTACTGGATCTAAGGCTGTCTTCACACTGTAACTACTGTAACTACTGGATCTAAGGCTGTCTTCACACTATAACTACTGGATCTAAGGCTGTGTTCACACTGTAACTACTGGACCTAAGGCTGTCTTCACACTGTAACTACTGTAACTACTGTATCTAAGGCTGTCTTCACACTGTAACTACTGGATCTAAGGCTGTCTTCACACTGCAACTACTGGATCTAAGGCTGTCTTCACACTGTAACTACTGTAACTACTGGATCTAAGGCTGTCTTCACACTATAACTACTGGATCTAAGGCTGTCTTCACACTGTAACTACTGGATCTAAGGCTGTCTTCACACTGTAACTACTGGATCTAAGGCTGTCTTCACACTGTAACTACTAAATCTAAGGCTGTCTTCACACTGTAACTACTGGATCTAAGGCTGTATTCACACTGTAACTACTGTAACTACTGGATATAAGGCTGTCTTCACTCTGTACCTACTGGATCTAAGGCTGTCTTCACACTATAACTACTGTAACTACTGGATCTAAGGCTGTCTTCACACTGTAACTACTGGATCTAAGGCTGTCTTCACACTGTAACTACTGTAACTACTGGATCTAAGGCTGTCTTCACACTGTAACTACTGGATCTAAGGCTGTCTTCACACTGTAACTACTGGATCTAAGGCTGTCGTCACACTGTAACGACTGGATCTAAGGCTGTCTTCACACTGTAACTACTGGATCTAAGGCTGTCTTCACACTGTGACTACTGTAACTACAGGATCTAAGGCTGTCTTCACACTGTAACTACTGTAACTACTGGATCTAAGGCTGTCTTCACACTGTAACTACTGTTACTATTGGATCTAAGGCTGTCTTCACACTGTAACTACTGGATCTAAGGCTGTCTTCACACTGTAACTACTGGATCTAAGGCTGTCTTCACACTATAACTACTGTAACTACTGGATCTAAGGCTGTCTTCACACTGTAACTACTGTAACTACAGGATCTAAGGCTGTCTTCACACTGTAACTACTGTTACTACTGGAACTAAGGCTGTCTTCACACTATAACTACTGTAACTACTGGATCTAAGGCTGTCTTCACACTGTAACTACTGGATCTAAGGCTGTCTTCACACTGTAACTACTGGATCTAAGACTGTCTTCACACTGTACCTACTGGATCTAAGGCTGTCTTCACACTGTAACTAATGGATCTAAGGCTGTCTTCACACTATAACTACTGTAAATACTGGATCTAAGGCTGTCTTCACACTGTAACTACTGTAACTACTGGATCTAAGGCTGTCTTCACACTGTAACTACTGGATCTAAGGCTGTCTTCACACTGTAACTACTGGATCTAAGGCTGTCTTCACACTGTAACTACTGGATCTAAGGCTGTCTTCACACTATAACTACTGTAAATACTGGATCTAAGGCTGTCTTCACACTGTAACTACTGGATCTAAGGCTGTCTTCACACTGTAACTACTGTAACTACTGGATCTAAGGCTGTCTTCACACTATAACTACTGGATCTAAGGCTGTCTTCACACTGTAACTACTGGATCTAAGGCTGTCTTCACACTGTAACTACTGTAACTACTGTATCTAAGGCTGTCTTCACACTGTAACTACTGGATCTAAGGCTGTCTTCACACTGCAACTACTGGATCTAAGGCTGTCTTCACACTGTAACTACTGTAACTACTGGATCTAAGGCTGTCTTCACACTATAACTACTGGATCTAAGGCTGTCTTCACACTGTAACTACTGGATCTAAGGCTGTCTTCACACTGTAACTACTGGATCTAAGGCTGTCTTCACACTGTAACTACTGGATCTAAGGCTGTCTTCACACTGTAACTACTGTAACTACTGGATCTAAGGCTGTCTTCACACTGTAACTACTGGATCTAAGGCTGTCTTCACACTGTAACTACTGGATCTAAGGCTGTCTTCACACTATAACTACTGTAACTACTGGATCTAAGGCTGTCTTCACACTGTAACTACTGGATCTAAGGCTGTCTTCACACTGTAACTACTGGATCTAAGGCTGTCTTCACACTGTAACTACTGTAACTACTGGATATAAGGCTGTCTTCACACTATAACTACTGGATCTAAGGCTGTCTTCACACTGTAACTACTGGATCTAAGGCTGTCTTCACACTGTAACTACTGTAACTACTGGATCTAAGGCTGTCTTCACACTATAACTACTGGATCTAAGGCTGTGTTCACACTGTAACTACTGGACCTAAGGCTGTCTTCACACTGTAACTACTGTAACTACTGTATCTAAGGCTGTCTTCACACTGTAACTACTGGATCTAAGGCTGTCTTCACACTGCAACTACTGGATCTAAGGCTGTCTTCACACTGTAACTACTGTAACTACTGGATCTAAGGCTGTCTTCACACTATAACTACTGGATCTAAGGCTGTCTTCACACTGTAACTACTGGATCTAAGGCTGTCTTCACACTGTAACTACTGGATCTAAGGCTGTCTTCACACTATAACTACTAAATCTAAGGCTGTCTTCACACTGTAACTACTGGATCTAAGGCTGTATTCACACTGTAACTACTGTAACTACTGGATATAAGGCTGTCTTCACTCTGTACCTACTGGATCTAAGGCTGTCTTCACACTGTAACTACTGTAACTACTGGATCTAAGGCTGTCTTCACACTGTAACTACTGGATCTAAGGCTGTCTTCACACTGTAACTACTGTAACTACTGGATCTAAGGCTGTCTTCACACTGTAACTACTGGATCTAAGGCTGTCTTCACACTGTAACTACTGGATCTAAGGCTGTCTTCACACTATAACTACTGTAACTACTGGATCTAAGGCTGTCTTCACACTGTAACTACTGTAACTACTGGATCTAAGGCTGTCTTCACACTATAACTACTGTTACTATTGGATCTAAGGCTGTCTTCACACTGTAACTACTGGATCTAAGGCTGTCTTCACACTGTAACTACTGGATCTAAGGCTGTCTTCACACTGTAACTACTGGATCTAAGGCTGTCTTCACACTGTAACTACTGGATCTAAGGCTGTCTTCACACTGTAACTACTGTAACTACTGGATCTAAGGCTGTCTTCACACTGTAACTACTGGATCTAAGGCTTTCTTCACACCATAACTACTGGATCTAAGGCTGTCTTCACACTGTAACTACTGTAACTACTGGATCTAAGGCTGTCTTCACACTATAACTACTGGATCTAAGGCTGTCTTCACACTGTGACTACTGTAACTACTGGATCTAAGGCTGTCTTCACACTGTAACTACTGGATCTAAGGCTGTCTTCACACTGTAACTACTGGATCTAAGGCTGTCTTCACACTGTAACTACTGGATCTAAGGCTGTCGTCACACTGTAACGACTGGATCTAAGGCTGTCTTCACACTGTAACTACTGGATCTAAGGCTGTCTTCACACTGTAACTACTGGATCTAAGGCTGTCTTCACACTGAAACTACTGGATCTAAGGCTGTCTTCACACTGTAACTACTGGATCTAAAGCTGTCTTCACACTATAACTACTGTAACTACTGGATCTAAGGCTGTCTTCACACTGTAACTACTGTAACTACTGGATCTAAGGCTGTCTTCACACTGTAACTACTGTAACTACTGGATCTAAGGCTGTCTTCACACTGTAACTACTGGATCTAAGGCTGTCTTCACACTGTAACTACTGGATCTAAGGCTGTCTTCACACTGTAACTACTGGATCTAAGGCTGTCTTCACACCATAACTACTGGATCTAAGGCTGTCTTCACACTGTAACTACTGTAACTACTGGATCTAAGGCTGTCTTCACACTATAAATACTGGATCTAAGGCTGTCTTCACACTGTAACTACTGGATCTAAGGCTGTCTTCACACTGTGACTACTGTAACTACTGGATCTAAGGCTGTCTTCACACTGTAACTACTGGATCTAAGGCTGTCTTCACACTGTAACTACTGGATCTAAGGCTGTCTTCACACTGTAACTACTGGATCTAAGGCTGTCTTCACACTGTAACTACTGGATCTAAGGCTGTCTTCACACTGAAACTACTGGATCTAAGGCTGTCTTCACACTGTAACTACTGGATCTAAAGTTGTCTTCACACTATAACTACTGTAACTACTGGATCTAAGGCTGTCTTCACACTATAACTACTGGATCTAAGGCTGTCTTCACACTATAACTACTGTAACTACTGGATCTAAGGCTGTCTTCACACTATAAATACTGGATCTAAGGCTGTCTTCACACTGTAACTACTGGATCTAAGGCTGTCTTCACACTGTGATTACTGTAACTACTGGATCTAAGGCTGTCTTCACACTGTAACTACTGGATCTAAGGCTGTCTTCACACTGTAACTACTGGATCTAAGGCTGTCTTCACACTGTAACTACTGGATCTAAGGCTGTCTTCACACTGAAGCTACTGGATCTAAGGCTGTCTTCACACTGTAACTACTGGATCTAAGGCTGTCTTCACACTGTAACTACTGGATCTAAGGCTGTCTTCACACTGTAACTACTGGATCTAAGGCTGTATTCACACTGTAACTACTGTAACTACTGGATATAAGGCTGTCTTCACTCTGTACCTACTGGATCTAAGGCTGTCTTCACACTATAACTACTGTAACTACTGGATCTAAGGCTGTCTTCACATTGTACCTACTGGATCTAAGGCTGTCTTCACACTGTAACTACTGGATCTAAGGCTGTCTTCACACTGTAACTACTGGATCTAAGGCTGTCTTCACACTGTAACTACTGTAACTACTGGATATAATGCTGTCTTCACACTATAACTACTGGATCTAAGGCTGTCTTCACACTGTAACTACTGGATCTAAGGCTGTCTTCACACTGTAACTACTGTAACTACTGGATCTAAGGCTGTCTTCACACTATAACTACTGGATCTAAGGCTGTCTTCACACTGTAACTACTGGATCTAAGGCTGTCTTCACACTGTAACTACTGTAACTACTGTATCTAAGGCTGTCTTCACACTGTAACTACTGGATCTAAGGCTGTCTTCACACTGCAACTACTGGATCTAAGGCTGTCTTCACACTGTAACTACTGTAACTACTGGATCTAAGGCTGTCTTCACACTATAACTACTGGATCTAAGGCTGTCTTCACACTGTAACTACTGGATCTAAGGCTGTCTTCACACTATAACTACTGTAACTACTGGATCTAAGGCTGTCTTCACACTATAACTACTGGATCTAAGGCTGTCTTCACTCTGTACCTACTGGATCTAAGGCTGTCTTCACACTATAACTACTGTAACTACTGGATCTAAGGCTGTCTTCACACTGTAACTACTGGATCTAAGGCTGTCTTCACACTGTAACTACTGTAACTACTGGATCTAAGGCTGTCTTCACACTGTAACTACTGGATCTAAGGCTGTCTTCACACTGTAACTACTGGATCTAAGGCTGTCTTCACACTATAACTACTGTTACTATTGGATCTAAGGCTGTCTTCACACTGTAACTACTGGATCTAAGGCTGTCTTCACACTGTAACTACTGGATCTAAGGCTGTCTTTACACTGTAACTACTGGATCTAAGGCTGTCTTCACACTGTGACTACTGTAACTACTGGATCTAAAGCTGTCTTCACACTGTAACTACTGGATCTAAGGCTGTCTTCACACTGTAACTACTGGATCTAAGGCTGTCTTCACACTGTAACTACTGTAACTACTGGATCTAAGGCTGTCTTCACACTGTAACTACTGGATCTAAGGCTTTCTTCGCACCATAACTACTGGATCTAAGGCTGTCTTCACACTGTAACTACTGGATCTAAGGCTGTCTTCACACTATAACTACTGTAACTACTGGATCTAAGGCTGTCTTCACACTGTAACTACTGGATCTAAGGCTGTCTTCACACTGTAACTACTGGATCTAAGGCTGTCTTCACACTGTAACTACTGTAACTACTGGATCTAAGGCTGTCTTCACACTGTAACTACTGGATCTAAGGCTTTCTTCACACCATAACTACTGGATCTAAGGCTGTCTTCACACTGTAACTACTGGATCTAAGGCTGTCTTCACACTATAACTACTGTAACTACTGGATCTAAGGCTGTCTTCACACTGTAACTACTGTAACTACTGGATCTAAGGCTGTCTTCACACTGTAACTACTGTAACTACTGGATCTAAGGCTGTCTTCACACTGTAACTACTGGATCTAAGGCTGTCTTCACACTGTAACTACTGGATCTAAGGCTGTCTTCACACTGTAACTACTGGATCTAAGGCTGTATTCACACTGTAACTACTGTAACTACTGGATATAAGGCTGTCTTCACTCTGTACCTACTGGATCTAAGGCTGTCTTCACACTATAACTACTGTAACTACTGGATCTAAGGCTGTCTTCACACTGTAACTACTGGATCTAAGGCTGTATTCACACTGTAACTACTGTAACTACTGGATATAAGGCTGTCTTCACTCTGTACCTACTGGATCTAAGGCTGTCTTCACACTATAACTACTGTAACTACTGGATCTAAGGCAGTCTTCACACTATAACTACTGTAACTACTGGATCTAAGGCTGTCTTCACACTGTAACTACTGTAACTACTGGATCTAAGGCTGTCTTCACACTGTAACTACTGTAACTACTGGATCTAAGGCTGTCTTCACACTGTAACTACTGGATCTAAGGCTGTCTTCACATTGTAACTACTGAATCTAAGGCTGTCTTCACACTGTAACTACTGGATCTAAGGCTGTCTTCACACTATAACTACTGTAACTACTGGATCTAAGGCTGTCTTCACACTGTAACTACTGGATCTAAGGCTGTCTTCACACTGTAACTACTGGATCTAAGGCTGTCTTCACACTGTAGCTACTGTAACTACTGGATCTAAGGCTGTCTTCACACTATAACTACTGGATCTAAGGCTGTCTTCACACTGTAACTACTGGATCTAAGGCTGTCTTCACACTGTAACTACTGTAACTACTGTATCTAAGGCTGTCTTCACACTGTAACTACTGGATCTAAGGCTGTCTTCACACTGCAACTACTGGATCTAAGGCTGTCTTCACACAGTAACTACTGTAACTACTGGATCTAAGGCTGTCTTCACACTATAACTACTGGATCTAAGGCTGTCTTCACACTATAACTACTGTAACTACTGGATCTAAGGCTGTCTTCACACTGTAACTACTGTAACTACTGGATCTAAGGCTGTCTTCACACTATAACTACTGTAACTACTGGATCTAAGGCTGTCTTCACTCTGTACCTACTGGATCTAAGGCTGTCTTCACACTATAACTACTGTAACTACTGGATCTAAGGCTGTCTTCACACTATAACTACTGGATCTAAGGCTGTCTTCACTCTGTACCTACTGGATCTAAGGCTGTCTTCACTCTGTACCTACTGGATCTAAGGCTGTCTTCACACTATAACTACTGTAACTACTGGATCTAAGGCTGTCTTCACACTGTAACTACTGGATCTAAGGCTGTCTTCACACTGTAACTACTGTAACTACTGGATCTAAGGCTGTCTTCACACTGTAACTACTGGATCTAAGGCTGTCTTCACACTGTAACTACTGTAACTACTGGATCTAAGGCTGTCTTCACACTATAACTACTGGATCTAAGGCTGTCTTCACACTGTAACTACTGGATCTAAGGCTGTCTTCACACTGTAACTACTGTAACTACTGGATCTAAGGCTGTCTTCACACTATAAATACTGGATCTAAGGCGGTCTTCACACTGTAACTACTGGATCTAAGGCTGTCTTCACACTGTGACTACTGTAACTACTGGATCTAAGGCTGTCTTCACACTGTAACTACTGGATCTAAGGCTGTCTTCACACTGTAACTACTGGATCTAAGGCTGTCTTCACACTGTAACTACTGGATCTAAGGCTGTCTTCACACTGTAACTACTGGATCTAAGGCTGTCTTCACACTGAAACTACTGGATCTAAGGCTGTCTTCACACTGTAACTACTGGATCTAAAGTTGTCTTCACACTATAACTACTGTAACTACTGGATCTAAGGCTGTCTTCACACTATAACTACTGGATCTAAGGCTGTCTTCACACTATAACTACTGTAACTACTGGATCTAAGGCTGTCTTCACACTATAAATACTGGATCTAAGGCTGTCTTCACACTGTAACTACTGGATCTAAGGCTGTCTTCACACTGTGATTACTGTAACTACTGGATCTAAGGCTGTCTTCACACTGTAACTACTGGATCTAAGGCTGTCTTCACACTGTAACTACTGGATCTAAGGCTGTCTTCACACTGTAACTACTGGATCTAAGGCTGTCTTCACACTGAAGCTACTGGATCTAAGGCTGTCTTCACACTGTAACTACTGGATCTAAGGCTGTCTTCACACTATAACTACTGGATCTAAAGTTGTCTTCACACTATAACTACTGTAACTACTGGATCTAAGGCTGTCTTCACACTGTAACTACTGGATCTAAGGCTGTCTTCACACTGTAACTACTGGATCTAAGGCTGTATTCACACTGTAACTACTGTAACTACTGGATATAAGGCTGTCTTCACTCTGTACCTACTGGATCTAAGGCTGTCTTCACACTATAACTACTGTAACTACTGGATCTAAGGCTGTCTTCACACTGTAACTACTGGATCTAAGGCTGTCTTCACACTGTAACTACTGTAACTACTGGATCTAAGGCTGTCTTCACACTGTAACTACTGGATCTAAGGCTGTCTTCACACTGTAACTACTGAATCTAAGGCTGTCTTCACACTGTAACTACTGGATCTAAGGCTGTCTTCACACTGTAACTACTGTAACTACTGGATATAATGCTGTCTTCACACTATAACTACTGGATCTAAGGCTGTCTTCACACTGTAACTACTGGATCTAAGGCTGTCTTCACACTGTAACTACTGTAACTACTGGATCTAAGGCTGTCTTCACACTATAACTACTGGATCTAAGGCTGTCTTCACACTGTAACTACTGGATCTAAGGCTGTCTTCACACTGTAACTACTGTAACTACTGTATCTAAGGCTGTCTTCACACTGTAACTACTGGATCTAAGGCTGTCTTCACACTGCAACTACTGGATCTAAGGCTGTCTTCACACTGTAACTACTGTAACTACTGGATCTAAGGCTGTCTTCACACTATAACTACTGGATCTAAGGCTGTCTTCACACTGTAACTACTGGATCTAAGGCTGTCTTCACACTATAACTACTGTAACTACTGGATCTAAGGCTGTCTTCACACTATAACTACTGGATCTAAGGCTGTCTTCACTCTGTACCTACTGGATCTAAGGCTGTCTTCACACTATAACTACTGTAACTACTGGATCTAAGGCTGTCTTCACACTGTAACTACTGGATCTAAGGCTGTCTTCACACTGTAACTACTGTAACTACTGGATCTAAGGCTGTCTTCACACTGTAACTACTGGATCTAAGGCTGTCTTCACACTGTAACTACTGGATCTAAGGCTGTCTTCACACTATAACTACTGTAACTACTGGATCTAAGGCTGTCTTCACACTGTAACTACTGTAACTACTGGATCTAAGGCTGTCTTCACACTATAACTACTGTTACTATTGGATCTAAGGCTGTCTTCACACTGTAACTACTGGATCTAAGGCTGTCTTCACACTGTAACTACTGGATCTAAGGCTGTCTTCACACTGTAACTACTGGATCTAAGGCTGTCTTCACACTGTAACTACTGTAACTACTGGATCTAAGGCTGTCTTTACACTGTAACTACTGGATCTAAGGCTGTCTTCACACTGTGACTACTGTAACTACTGGATCTAAAGCTGTCTTCACACTGTAACTACTGGATCTAAGGCTGTCTTCACACTGTAACTACTGGATCTAAGGCTGTCTTCACACTGTAACTACTGGATCTAAGGCTGTCTTCACACTGTAACTACTGTAACTACTGGATCTAAGGCTGTCTTCACACTGTAACTACTGGATCTAAGGCTGTCTTCACACTGTAACTACTGTAACTACTGGGTCTAAGGCTGTCTTCACACTGTAACTACTGGATCTAAGGCTGTCTTCACACTGTAACTACTGAATCTAAGGCTGTCTTCACACTATAACTACTGTAACTACTGGATCTAAGGCTGTCTTCACACTGTAACTACTGGATCTAAGGCTGTCTTCACACTGTAACTACTGGATCTAAGGCTGTCTTCACACTGTAACTACTGTAACTACTGGATATAATGCTGTCTTCACACTATAACTACTGGATCTAAGGCTGTCTTCACACTGTAACTACTGGATCTAAGGCTGTCTTCACACTGTAACTACTGTAACTACTGGATCTAAGGCTGTCTTCACACTATAACTACTGGATCTAAGGCTGTCTTCACACTGTAACTACTGGATCTAAGGCTGTCTTCACACTGTAACTACTGTAACTACTGTATCTAAGGCTGTCTTCACACTGTAACTACTGGATCTAAGGCTGTCTTCACACTGCAACTACTGGATCTAAGGCTGTCTTCACACTGTAACTACTGTAACTACTGGATCTAAGGCTGTCTTCACACTATAACTACTGGATCTAAGGCTGTCTTCACACTGTAACTACTGGATCTAAGGCTGTCTTCACACTATAACTACTGTAACTACTGGATCTAAGGCTGTCTTCACACTATAACTACTGGATCTAAGGCTGTCTTCACTCTGTACCTACTGGATCTAAGGCTGTCTTCACACTATAACTACTGTAACTACTGGATCTAAGGCTGTCTTCACACTGTAACTACTGGATCTAAGGCTGTCTTCACACTGTAACTACTGGATCTAAGGCTGTCTTCACACTGTAACTACTGTAACTACTGGATCTAAGGCTGTCTTCACACTGTAACTACTGGATCTAAGGCTGTCTTCACACTGTAACTACTGGATCTAAGGCTGTCTTCACACTATAACTACTGTTACTATTGGATCTAAGGCTGTCTTCACACTGTAACTACTGGATCTAAGGCTGTCTTCACACTGTAACTACTGGATCTAAGGCTGTCTTCACACTGTAACTACTGGATCTAAGGCTGTCTTCACACTGTAACTACTGTAACTACTGGATCTAAGGCTGTCTTTACACTGTAACTACTGGATCTAAGGCTGTCTTCACACTGTGACTACTGTAACTACTGGATCTAAAGCTGTCTTCACACTGTAACTACTGGATCTAAGGCTGTCTTCACACTGTAACTACTGGATCTAAGGCTGTCTTCACACTGTAACTACTGTAACTACTGGATCTAAGGCTGTCTTCACACTGTAACTACTGGATCTAAGGCTTTCTTCACACCATAACTACTGGATCTAAGGCTGTCTTCACACTGTAACTACTGGATCTAAGGCTGTCTTCACACTATAACTACTGTAACTACTGGATCTAAGGCTGTCTTCACACTATAACTACTGTAACTACTGGATCTAAGGCTGTCTTCACACTGTAACTACTGTAACTACTGGATCTAAGGCTGTCTTCACACTGTAACTACTGTAACTACTGGATCTAAGGCTGTCTTCACACTGTAACTACTGGATCTAAGGCTGTCTTCACACTGTAACTACTGGATCTAAGGCTGTCTTCACACTGTAACTACTGGATCTAAGGCTGTATTCACACTGTAACTACTGTAACTACTGGATATAAGGCTCTCTTCACTCTGTACCTACTGGATCTAAGGCTGTCTTCACACTATAACTACTGTAACTACTGGATCTAAGGCTGTCTTCACACTGTAACTACTGGATCTAAGGCTGTATTCACACTGTAACTACTGTAACTACTGGATATAAGGCTGTCTTCACTCTGTACCTACTGGATCTAAGGCTGTCTTCACACTATAACTACTGTAACTACTGGATCTAAGGCTGTCTTCACACTATAACTACTGTAACTACTGGATCTAAGGCTGTCTTCACACTGTAACTACTGTAACTACTGGATCTAAGGCTGTCTTCACACTGTAACTACTGTAACTACTGGATCTAAGGCTGTCTTCACACTGTAACTACTGGATCTAAGGCTGTCTTCACATTGTAACTACTGAATCTAAGGCTGTCTTCACACTATAACTACTGTAACTACTGGATCTAAGGCTGTCTTCACACTGTAACTACTGGATCTAAGGCTGTCTTCACACTGTAACTACTGGATCTAAGGCTGTCTTCACACTGTAGCTACTGTAACTACTGGATCTAAGGCTGTCTTCACACTATAACTACTGGATCTAAGGCTGTCTTCACACTGTAACTACTGGATCTAAGGCTGTCTTCACACTGTAACTACTGTAACTACTGTATCTAAGGCTGTCTTCACACTGTAACTACTGGATCTAAGGCTGTCTTCACACTGCAACTACTGGATCTAAGGCTGTCTTCACACAGTAACTACTGTAACTACTGGATCTAAGGCTGTCTTCACACTATAACTACTGGATCTAAGGCTGTCTTCACACTATAACTACTGTAACTACTGGATCTAAGGCTGTCTTCACACTGTAACTACTGTAACTACTGGATCTAAGGCTGTCTTCACACTATAACTACTGGATCTAAGGCTGTCTTCACACTATAACTACTGTAACTACTGGATCTAAGGCTGTCTTCACACTGTAACTACTGTAACTACTGGATCTAAGGCTGTCTTCACACTATAACTACTGGATCTAAGGCTGTCTTCACTCTGTACCTACTGGATCTAAGGCTGTCTTCACTCTGTACCTACTGGATCTAAGGCTGTCTTCACACTATAACTACTGTAACTACTGGATCTAAGGCTGTCTTCACACTGTAACTACTGGATCTAAGGCTGTCTTCACACTGT
Organism: Coregonus lavaretus; assembly: GCF_964263955.1. Lineage (NCBI taxonomy): Eukaryota > Metazoa > Chordata > Actinopteri > Salmoniformes > Salmonidae > Coregonus > Coregonus lavaretus. The sequence goes on from NW_028156441.1 coordinate 91,836, forward strand.
AACTACTGTAACTACTGGATCTAAGGCTGTCTTCACACTGTAACTACTGGATCTAAGGCTGTCTTCACACTGTAACTACTGTAACTACTGGATCTAAGGCTGTCTTCACACTATAACTACTGGATCTAAGGCTGTCTTCACACTGTAACTACTGGATCTAAGGCTGTCTTCACACTGTAACTACTGTAACTACTGGATCTAAGGCTGTCTTCACACTATAAATACTGGATCTAAGGCTGTCTTCACACTGTAACTACTGGATCTAAGGCTGTCTTCACACTGTGACTACTGTAACTACTGGATCTAAGGCTGTCTTCACACTGTAACTACTGGATCTAAGGCTGTCTTCACACTGTAACTACTGGATCTAAGGCTGTCTTCACACTGTAACTACTGGATCTAAGGCTGTCTTCACACTGTAACTACTGGATCTAAGGCTGTCTTCACACTATAACTACTGGATCTAAGGCTGTCTTCACACTGTAACTACTGGATCTAAGGCTGTCTTCACACTGTAACTACTGTAACTACTGTATCTAAGGCTGTCTTCACACTGTAACTACTGGATCTAAGGCTGTCTTCACACTGCAACTACTGGATCTAAGGCTGTCTTCACACAGTAACTACTGTAACTACTGGATCTAAGGCTGTCTTCACACTATAACTACTGGATCTAAGGCTGTCTTCACACTATAACTACTGTAACTACTGGATCTAAGGCTGTCTTCACACTGTAACTACTGTAACTACTGGATCTAAGGCTGTCTTCACACTATAACTACTGGATCTAAGGCTGTCTTCACACTATATATACTGTAACTACTGGATCTAAGGCTGTCTTCACACTGTAACTACTGTAACTACTGGATCTAAGGCTGTCTTCACACTATAACTACTGGATCTAAGGCTGTCTTCACTCTGTACCTACTGGATCTAAGGCTGTCTTCACTCTGTACCTACTGGATCTAAGGCTGTCTTCACACTATAACTACTGTAACTACTGGATCTAAGGCTGTCTTCACACTGTAACTACTGGATCTAAGGCTGTCTTCACACTGTAACTACTGTAACTACTGGATCTAAGGCTGTCTTCACACTGTAACTACTGGATCTAAGGCTGTCTTCACACTGTAACTACTGTAACTACTGGATCTAAGGCTGTCTTCACACTATAACTACTGGATCTAAGGCTGTCTTCACACTGTAACTACTGGATCTAAGGCTGTCTTCACACTGTAACTACTGTAACTACTGGATCTAAGGCTGTCTTCACACTATAAATACTGGATCTAAGGCTGTCTTCACACTGTAACTACTGGATCTAAGGCTGTCTTCACACTGTGACTACTGTAACTACTGGATCTAAGGCTGTCTTCACACTGTAACTACTGGATCTAAGGCTGTCTTCACACTGTAACTACTGGATCTAAGGCTGTCTTCACACTGTAACTACTGGATCTAAGGCTGTCTTCACACTGTAACTACTGGATGTAAGGCTGTCTTCACACTGAAACTACTGGATCTAAGGCTGTCTTCACACTGTAACTACTGGATCTAAAGTTGTCTTCACACTATAACTACTGTAACTACTGGATCTAAGGCTGTCTTCACACTATAACTACTGGATCTAAGGCTGTCTTCACACTATAACTACTGTAACTACTGGATCTAAGGCTGTCTTCACACTATAAATACTGGATCTAAGGCTGTCTTCACACTGTAACTACTGGATCTAAGGCTGTCTTCACACTGTGATTACTGTAACTACTGGATCTAAGGCTGTCTTCACACTGTAACTACTGGATCTAAGGCTGTCTTCACACTGTAACTACTGGATCTAAGGCTGTCTTCACACTGTAACTACTGGATCTAAGGCTGTCTTCACACTGAAGCTACTGGATCTAAGGCTGTCTTCACACTGTAACTACTGGATCTAAGGCTGTCTTCACACTGTAACTACTGGATCTAAGGCTGTCTTCACACTGTAACTACTGGATCTAAGGCTGTATTCACACTGTAACTACTGTAACTACTGGATATAAGGCTGTCTTCACTCTGTACCTACTGGATCTAAGGCTGTCTTCACACTATAACTACTGTAACTACTGGATCTAAGGCTGTCTTCACACTGTAACTACTGGATCTAAGGCTGTCTTCACACTGTAACTACTGTAACTACTGGATCTAAGGCTGTCTTCACACTGTAACTACTGGATCTAAGGCTGTCTTCACACTGTAACTACTGAATCTAAGGCTGTCTTCACACTGTAACTACTGGATCTAAGGCTGTCTTCACACTGTAACTACTGTAACTACTGGATATAATGCTGTCTTCACACTATAACTACTGGATCTAAGGCTGTCTTCACACTGTAACTACTGGATCTAAGGCTGTCTTCACACTGTAACTACTGTAACTACTGGATCTAAGGCTGTCTTCACACTATAACTACTGGATCTAAGGCTGTCTTCACACTGTAACTACTGGATCTAAGGCTGTCTTCACACTGTAACTACTGTAACTACTGTATCTAAGGCTGTCTTCACACTGTAACTACTGGATCTAAGGCTGTCTTCACACTGCAACTACTGGATCTAAGGCTGTCTTCACACTGTAACTACTGTAACTACTGGATCTAAGGCTGTCTTCACACTATAACTACTGGATCTAAGGCTGTCTTCACACTGTAACTACTGGATCTAAGGCTGTCTTCACACTATAACTACTGTAACTACTGGATCTAAGGCTGTCTTCACACTATAACTACTGGATCTAAGGCTGTCTTCACTCTGTACCTACTGGATCTAAGGCTGTCTTCACACTATAACTACTGTAACTACTGGATCTAAGGCTGTCTTCACACTGTAACTACTGGATCTAAGGCTGTCTTCACACTGTAACTACTGTAACTACTGGATCTAAGGCTGTCTTCACACTGTAACTACTGGATCTAAGGCTGTCTTCACACTGTAACTACTGGATCTAAGGCTGTCTTCACACTATAACTACTGTAACTACTGGATCTAAGGCTGTCTTCACACTGTAACTACTGTAACTACTGGATCTAAGGCTGTCTTCACACTATAACTACTGTTACTATTGGATCTAAGGCTGTCTTCACACTGTAACTACTGGATCTAAGGCTGTCTTCACACTGTAACTACTGGATCTAAGGCTGTCTTCACACTGTAACTACTGGATCTAAGGCTGTCTTCACACTGTAACTACTGTAACTACTGGATCTAAGGCTGTCTTTACACTGTAACTACTGGATCTAAGGCTGTCTTCACACTGTGACTACTGTAACTACTGGATCTAAAGCTGTCTTCACACTGTAACTACTGGATCTAAGGCTGTCTTCACACTGTAACTACTGGATCTAAGGCTGTCTTCACACTGTAACTACTGGATCTAAGGCTGTCTTCACACTGTAACTACTGTAACTACTGGATCTAAGGCTGTCTTCACACTGTAACTACTGGATCTAAGGCTGTCTTCACACTGTAACTACTGTAACTACTGGATCTAAGGCTGTCTTCACACTGTAACTACTGGATCTAAGGCTGTCTTCACACTGTAACTACTGAATCTAAGGCTGTCTTCACACTATAACTACTGTAACTACTGGATCTAAGGCTGTCTTCACACTGTAACTACTGGATCTAAGGCTGTCTTCACACTGTAACTACTGGATCTAAGGCTGTCTTCACACTGTAACTACTGTAACTACTGGATATAATGCTGTCTTCACACTATAACTACTGGATCTAAGGCTGTCTTCACACTGTAACTACTGGATCTAAGGCTGTCTTCACACTGTAACTACTGTAACTACTGGATCTAAGGCTGTCTTCACACTATAACTACTGTATCTAAGGCTGTCTTCACACTGTAACTACTGGATCTAAGGCTGTCTTCACACTGTAACTACTGTAACTACTGTATCTAAGGCTGTCTTCACACTGTAACTACTGGATCTAAGGCTGTCTTCACACTGCAACTACTGGATCTAAGGCTGTCTTCACACTGTAACTACTGTAACTACTGGATCTAAGGCTGTCTTCACACTATAACTACTGGATCTAAGGCTGTCTTCACACTGTAACTACTGGATCTAAGGCTGTCTTCACACTATAACTACTGTAACTACTGGATCTAAGGCTGTCTTCACACTATAACTACTGGATCTAAGGCTGTCTTCACTCTGTACCTACTGGATCTAAGGCTGTCTTCACACTATAACTACTGTAACTACTGGATCTAAGGCTGTCTTCACACTGTAACTACTGGATCTAAGGCTGTCTTCACACTGTAACTACTGTAACTACTGGATCTAAGGCTGTCTTCACACTGTAACTACTGGATCTAAGGCTGTCTTCACACTGTAACTACTGGATCTAAGGCTGTCTTCACACTATAACTACTGTAACTACTGGATCTAAGGCTGTCTTCACACTGTAACTACTGTAACTACTGGATCTAAGGCTGTCTTCACACTATAACTACTGTTACTATTGGATCTAAGGCTGTCTTCACACTGTAACTACTGGATCTAAGGCTGTCTTCACACTGTAACTACTGGATCTAAGGCTGTCTTCACACTGTAACTACTGGATCTAAGGCTGTCTTCACACTGTAACTACTGTAACTACTGGATCTAAGGCTGTCTTCACACTGTAACTACTGGATCTAAGGCTGTCTTCACACTGTAACTACTGGATCTAAGGCTGTCTTCACACTGTAACTACTGTAACTACTGGATCTAAGGCTGTCTTCAAACTGTAACTACTGGATCTAAGGCTTTCTTCACACCATAACTACTGGATCTAAGGCTGTCTTCACACTGTAACTACTGGATCTAAGGCTGTCTTCACACTATAACTACTGTAACTACTGGATCTAAGGCTGTCTTCACACTGTAACTACTGTAACTACTGGATCTAAGGCTGTCTTCACACTGTAACTACTGTAACTACTGGATCTAAGGCTGTCTTCACACTGTAACTACTGGATCTAAGGCTGTCTTCACACTGTAACTACTGGATCTAAGGCTGTCTTCACACTGTAACTACTGGATCTAAGGCTGTATTCACACTGTAACTACTGTAACTACTGGATCTAAGGCTGTCTTCACACTGTAACTACTGGATCTAAGGCTGTCTTCACACTGTAACTACTGGATCTAAGGCTGTCTTCACACTGTAGCTACTGTAACTACTGGATCTAAGGCTGTCTTCACACTATAACTACTGGATCTAAGGCTGTCTTCACATTGTAACTACTGGATCTAAGGCTGTCTTCACACTGTAACTACTGTAACTACTGTATCTAAGGCTGTCTTCACACTGTAACTACTGGATCTAAGGCTGTCTTCACACTGTAACTACTGGATCTAAGGCTGTCTTCACACTGTAACTACTGGATCTAAGGCTGTCTTCACACTGTAACTACTGGATCTAAGGCTGTCTTCACACTGTAACTACTGGATCTAAGGCTGTATTCACACTGTAACTACTGTAACTACTGGATATAAGGCTGTCTTCACTCTGTACCTACTGGATCTAAGGCTGTCTTCACACTATAACTACTGTAACTACTGGATCTAAGGCTGTCTTCACACTGTAACTACTGGATCTAAGGCTGTCTTCACACTGTAACTACTGTAACTACTGGATCTAAGGCTGTCTTCACACTGTAACTACTGGATCTAAGGCTGTCTTCACACTGTAACTACTGAATCTAAGGCTGTCTTCACACTGTAACTACTGGATCTAAGGCTGTCTTCACACTGTAACTACTGTAACTACTGGATATAATGCTGTCTTCACACTATAACTACTGGATCTAAGGCTGTCTTCACACTGTAACTACTGGATCTAAGGCTGTCTTCACACTGTAACTACTGTAACTACTGGATCTAAGGCTGTCTTCACACTATAACTACTGGATCTAAGGCTGTCTTCACACTGTAACTACTGGATCTAAGGCTGTCTTCACACTGTAACTACTGTAACTACTGTATCTAAGGCTGTCTTCACACTGTAACTACTGGATCTAAGGCTGTCTTCACACTGCAACTACTGGATCTAAGGCTGTCTTCACACTGTAACTACTGTAACTACTGGATCTAAGGCTGTCTTCACACTATAACTACTGGATCTAAGGCTGTCTTCACACTGTAACTACTGGATCTAAGGCTGTCTTCACACTATAACTACTGTAACTACTGGATCTAAGGCTGTCTTCACACTATAACTACTGGATCTAAGGCTGTCTTCACTCTGTACCTACTGGATATAAGGCTGTCTTCACACTATAACTACTGTAACTACTGGATCTAAGGCTGTCTTCACACTGTAACTACTGGATCTAAGGCTGTCTTCACACTGTAACTACTGTAACTACTGGATCTAAGGCTGTCTTCACACTGTAACTACTGGATCTAAGGCTGTCTTCACACTGTAACTACTGGATCTAAGGCTGTCTTCACACTATAACTACTGTAACTACTGGATCTAAGGCTGTCTTCACACTGTAACTACTGTAACTACTGGATCTAAGGCTGTCTTCACACTATAACTACTGTTACTATTGGATCTAAGGCTGTCTTCACACTGTAACTACTGGATCTAAGGCTGTCTTCACACTGTAACTACTGGATCTAAGGCTGTCTTCACACTGTAACTACTGGATCTAAGGCTGTCTTCACACTGTAACTACTGTAACTACTGGATCTAAGGCTGTCTTTACACTGTAACTACTGGATCTAAGGCTGTCTTCACACTGTGACTACTGTAACTACTGGATCTAAAGCTGTCTTCACACTGTAACTACTGGATCTAAGGCTGTCTTCACACTGTAACTACTGGATCTAAGGCTGTCTTCACACTGTAACTACTGGATCTAAGGCTGTCTTCACACTGTAACTACTGTAACTACTGGATCTAAGGCTGTCTTCACACTGTAACTACTGGATCTAAGGCTGTCTTCACACTGTAACTACTGTAACTACTGGATCTAAGGCTGTCTTCACACTGTAACTACTGGATCTAAGGCTGTCTTCACACTGTAACTACTGAATCTAAGGCTGTCTTCACACTATAACTACTGTAACTACTGGATCTAAGGCTGTCTTCACACTGTAACTACTGGATCTAAGGCTGTCTTCACACTGTAACTACTGGATCTAAGGCTGTCTTCACACTGTAACTACTGTAACTACTGGATATAATGCTGTCTTCACACTATAACTACTGGATCTAAGGCTGTCTTCACACTGTAACTACTGGATCTAAGGCTGTCTTCACACTGTAACTACTGTAACTACTGGATCTAAGGCTGTCTTCACACTATAACTACTGTATCTAAGGCTGTCTTTACACTGTAACTACTGGATCTAAGGCTGTCTTCACACTGTAACTACTGTAACTACTGTATCTAAGGCTGTCTTCACACTGTAACTACTGGATCTAAGGCTGTCTTCACACTGCAACTACTGGATCTAAGGCTGTCTTCACACTGTAACTACTGTAACTACTGGATCTAAGGCTGTCTTCACACTATAACTACTGGATCTAAGGCTGTCTTCACACTGTAACTACTGGATCTAAGGCTGTCTTCACACTATAACTACTGTAACTACTGGATCTAAGGCTGTCTTCACACTATAACTACTGGATCTAAGGCTGTCTTCACTCTGTACCTACTGGATCTAAGGCTGTCTTCACACTATAACTACTGTAACTACTGGATCTAAGGCTGTCTTCACACTGTAACTACTGGATCTAAGGCTGTCTTCACACTGTAACTACTGTAACTACTGGATCTAAGGCTGTCTTCACACTGTAACTACTGGATCTAAGGCTGTCTTCACACTGTAACTACTGGATCTAAGGCTGTCTTCACACTATAACTACTGTAACTACTGGATCTAAGGCTGTCTTCACACTGTAACTACTGTAACTACTGGATCTAAGGCTGTCTTCACACTATAACTACTGTTACTATTGGATCTAAGGCTGTCTTCACACTGTAACTACTGGATCTAAGGCTGTCTTCACACTGTAACTACTGGATCTAAGGCTGTCTTCACACTGTAACTACTGGATCTAAGGCTGTCTTCACACTGTAACTACTGTAACTACTGGATCTAAGGCTGTCTTCACACTGTAACTACTGGATCTAAGGCTGTCTTCACACTGTAACTACTGGATCTAAGGCTGTCTTCACACTGTAACTACTGTAACTACTGGATCTAAGGCTGTCTTCAAACTGTAACTACTGGATCTAAGGCTTTCTTCACACCATAACTACTGGATCTAAGGCTGTCTTCACACTGTAACTACTGGATCTAAGGCTGTCTTCACACTATAACTACTGTAACTACTGGATCTAAGGCTGTCTTCACACTGTAACTACTGTAACTACTGGATCTAAGGCTGTCTTCACACTGTAACTACTGTAACTACTGGATCTAAGGCTGTCTTCACACTGTAACTACTGGATCTAAGGCTGTCTTCACACTGTAACTACTGGATCTAAGGCTGTCTTCACACTGTAACTACTGGATCTAAGGCTGTATTCACACTGTAACTACTGTAACTACTGGATCTAAGGCTGTCTTCACACTGTAACTACTGGATCTAAGGCTGTCTTCACACTGTAACTACTGGATCTAAGGCTGTCTTCACACTGTAGCTACTGTAACTACTGGATCTAAGGCTGTCTTCACACTATAACTACTGGATCTAAGGCTGTCTTCACACTGTAACTACTGGATCTAAGGCTGTCTTCACACTGTAACTACTGTAACTACTGTATCTAAGGCTGTCTTCACACTGTAACTACTGGATCTAAGGCTGTCTTCACACTGCAACTACTGGATCTAAGGCTGTCTTCACACAGTAACTACTGTAACTACTGGATCTAAGGCTGTCTTCACACTATAACTACTGGATCTAAGGCTGTCTTCACACTATAACTACTGTAACTACTGGATCTAAGGCTGTCTTCACACTATAACTACTGGATCTAAGGCTGTCTTCACTCTGTACCTACTGGATCTAAGGCTGTCTTCACACTATAACTACTGTAACTACTGGATCTAAGGCTGTCTTCACACTATAACTACTGGATCTAAGGCTGTCTTCACTCTGTACCTACTGGATCTAAGGCTGTCTTCACTCTGTACCTACTGGATCTAAGGCTGTCTTCACACTATAACTACTGTAACTACTGGATCTAAGGCTGTCTTCACACTGTAACTACTGGATCTAAGGCTGTCTTCACACTGTAACTACTGGATCTAAGGCTGTCTTCACACTGTAACTACTGTAACTACTGGATCTAAGGCTGTCTTCACACTATAACTACTGGATCTAAGGCTGTCTTCACACTGTAACTACTGGATCTAAGGCTGTCTTCACACTGTAACTACTGTAACTACTGGATCTAAGGCTGTCTTCACACTATAACTACTGTTACTATTGGATCTAAGGCTGTCTTCACACTGTAACTACTGGATCTAAGGCTGTCTTCACACTGTAACTACTGGATCTAAGGCTGTCTTCACACTGTAACTACTGGATCTAAGGCTGTCTTCACACTGTAACTACTGTAACTACTGGATCTAAGGCTGTCTTTACACTGTAACTACTGGATCTAAGGCTGTCTTCACACTGTGACTACTGTAACTACTGGATCTAAAGCTGTCTTCACACTGTAACTACTGGATCTAAGGCTGTCTTCACACTGTAACTACTGGATCTAAGGCTGTCTTCACACTGTAACTACTGGATCTAAGGCTGTCTTCACACTGTAACTACTGTAACTACTGGATCTAAGGCTGTCTTCACACTGTAACTACTGGATCTAAGGCTTTCTTCACACCATAACTACTGGATCTAAGGCTGTCTTCACACTGTAACTACTGTAACTACTGGATCTAAGGCTGTCTTCACACTATAACTACTGGATCTAAGGCTGTCTTCACACTGTGACTACTGTAACTACTGGATCTAAGGCTGTCGTCACACTGTAACTACTGGATCTAAGGCTGTCTTCACACTGTAACTACTGGATCTAAGGCTGTCTTCACACTGTAACTACTGGATCTAAGGCTGTCGTCACACTGTAACGACTGGATCTAAGGCTGTCTTCACACTGTAACTACTGGATCTAAGGCTGTCTTCACACTGTAACTACTGGATCTAAGGCTGTCTTCACACTGAAACTACTGGATCTAAGGCTGTCTTCACACTGTAACTACTGGATCTAAAGCTGTCTTCACACTATAACTACTGTAACTACTGGATCTAAGGCTGTCTTCACACTGTAACTACTGTAACTACTGGATCTAAGGCTGTCTTCACACTGTAACTACTGTAACTACTGGATCTAAGGCTGTCTTCACACTGTAACTACTGGATCTAAGGCTGTCTTCACACTGTAACTACTGGATCTAAGGCTGTCTTCACACTGTAACTACTGGATCTAAGGCTGTCTTCACACCATAACTACTGGATCTAAGGCTGTCTTCACACTGTAACTACTGTAACTACTGGATCTAAGGCTGTCTTCACACTATAACTACTGGATCTAAGGCTGTCTTCACACTGTAACTACTGGATCTAAGGCTGTCTTCACACTGTGACTACTGTAACTACTGGATCTAAGGCTGTCTTCACACTGTAACTACTGGATCTAAGGCTGTCTTCACACTGTAACTACTGGATCTAAGGCTGTCTTCACACTGTAACTACTGGATCTAAGGCTGTCTTCACACTGTAACTACTGGATCTAAGGCTGTCTTCACACTGAAACTACTGGATCTAAGGCTGTCTTCACACTGTAACTACTGGATCTAAAGTTGTCTTCACACTATAACTACTGTAACTACTGGATCTAAGGCTGTCTTCACACTATAACTACTGGATCTAAGGCTGTCTTCACACTATAACTACTGTAACTACTGAATCTAAGGCTGTCTTCACACTGTAACTACTGGATCTAAGGCTGTCTTCACACTGAAGCTACTGGATCTAAAGCTGTCTTCACACTGTAACTACTGGATCTAAAGCTGTTTTCACACTATAACTACTGTAACTACTGGATCTAAGGCTGTCTTCACACTGTAACTACTGTAACTACTGGATCTAAGGCTGTCTTCACACTATAACTACTGGATCTAAGGCTGTCTTCACACTATAACTACTGGATCTAAGGCTGTCTTCACACTGTAACTACTGGATCTAAGGCTGTCTTCACACTGTAACTACTGTAACTACTGGATCTAAGGCTGTCTTCACACTATAACTACTGGATCTAAGGCTGTCTTCACACTATAACTACTGGATCTAAGGCTGTCTTCACACTGTAACTACTGTAACTACTGGATCTAAGGCTGTCTTCACACTATAACTACTGGATCTAAGGCTGTCTTCACACTGTAACTACTGGATCTAAGGCTGTCTTCACACTGTAACTACTGTAACTACTGTATCTAAGGCTGTCTTCACACTGTAACTACTGGATCTAAGGCTGTCTTCACACTGCAACTACTGGATCTAAGGCTGTCTTCACACTGTAACTACTGTAACTACTGGATCTAAGGCTGTCTTCACACTATAACTACTGGATCTAAGGCTGTCTTCACACTGTAACTACTGGATCTAAGGCTGTCTTCACACTGTAACTACTGGATCTAAGGCTGTCTTCACACTGTAACTACTGGATCTAAGGCTGTCTTCACACTGTAACTACTGGATCTAAGGCTGTATTCACACTGTAACTACTGTAACTACTGGATATAAGGCTGTCTTCACTCTGTACCTACTGGATCTAAGGCTGTCTTCACACTATAACTACTGTAACTACTGGATCTAAGGCTGTCTTCACACTGTAACTACTGGATCTAAGGCTGTCTTCACACTGTAACTACTGTAACTACTGGATCTAAGGCTGTCTTCACACTGTAACTACTGGATCTAAGGCTGTCTTCACACTGTAACTACTGGATCTAAGGCTGTCTTCACACTATAACTACTGTAACTACTGGATCTAAGGCTGTCTTCACACTGTAACTACTGTAACTACTGGATCTAAGGCTGTCTTCACACTATAACTACTGTTACTATTGGATCTAAGGCTGTCTTCACACTGTAACTACTGGATCTAAGGCTGTCTTCACACTGTAACTACTGGATCTAAGGCTGTCTTCACACTGTAACTACTGGATCTAAGGCTGTCTTCACACTGTAACTACTGTAACTACTGGATCTAAGGCTGTCTTTACACTGTAACTACTGGATCTAAGGCTGTCTTCACACTGTGACTACTGTAACTACTGGATCTAAAGCTGTCTTCACACTGTAACTACTGGATCTAAGGCTGTCTTCACACTGTAACTACTGGATCTAAGGCTGTCTTCACACTGTAACTACTGGATCTAAGGCTGTCTTCACACTGTAACTACTGGATCTAAGGCTGTCTTCACACTATAACTACTGGATCTAAGGCTGTCTTCACACTGTAACTACTGGATCTAAGGCTGTCTTCACACTGTAACTACTGTAACTACTGGATCTAAGGCTGTCTTCACACTGTAACTACTGGATCTAAGGCTTTCTTCACACCATAACTACTGGATCTAAGGCTGTCTTCACACTGTAACTACTGTAACTACTGGATCTAAGGCTGTCTTCACACTATAACTACTGGATCTAAGGCTGTCTTCACACTGTGACTACTGTAACTACTGGATCTAAGGCTGTCTTCACACTGTAACTACTGGATCTAAGGCTGTCTTCACACTGTAACTACTGGATCTAAGGCTGTCTTCACACTGTAACTACTGGATCTAAGGCTGTCGTCACACTGTAACGACTGGATCTAAGGCTGTCTTCACACTGTAACTACTGGATCTAAGGCTGTCTTCACACTGTAACTACTGGATCTAAGGCTGTCTTCACACTGAAACTACTGGATCTAAGGCTGTCTTCACACTGTAACTACTGGATCTAAAGCTGTCTTCACACTATAACTACTGTAACTACTGGATCTAAGGCTGTCTTCACACTGTAACTACTGTAACTACTTGATCTAAGGCTGTCTTCACACTGTAACTACTGTAACTACTGGATCTAATGCTGTCTTCACACTGTAACTACTATAACTACTGGATCTAAGGCTGTCTTCACACTGTAACTACTGGATCTAAGGCTGTCTTCACACTGTAACTACTGGATCTAAGGCTGTCTTCACACTGTAACTACTGGATCTAAGGCTGTCTTCACACCATAACTACTGGATCTAAGGCTGTCTTCACACTGTAACTACTGTAACTACTGGATCTAAGGCTGTCTTCACACTATAAATACTGGATCTAAGGCTGTCTTCACACTGTAACTACTGGATCTAAGGCTGTCTTCACACTGTAACTACTGGATCTAAGGCTGTCTTCACACTGTAACTACTGGATCTAAGGCTGTCTTCACACTGAAACTACTGGATCTAAGGCTGTCTTCACACTGTAACTACTGGATCTAAAGCTGTCTTCACACTATAACTACTGTAACTACTGGATCTAAGGCTGTCTTCACACCATAACTACTGGATCTAAGGCTGTCTTCACACTGTAACTACTGGATCTAAGGCTGTCTTCACACTGTAACTACTGGATCTAAGGCTGTCTTCACACTGTAACTACTGGATCTAAGGCTGTCTTCACACTGTAACTACTGGATCTAAGGCTGTCTTCACACTGTAACTACTGTAACTACTGGATCTAAGGCTGTCTTCACACTGTAACTACTGGATCTAAGGCTGTCTTCACACTGTAACTACTGGATCTAAGGCTGTCTTCACACTGTAACTACTGGATCTAAGGCTGTCTTCACACTGTAACTACTGTAACTACTGGATCTAAGGCTGTCTTTACACTGTAACTACTGGATCTAAGGCTGTCTTCACACTGTGACTACTGTAAATACTGGATCTAAAGCTGTCTTCACACTGTAACTACTGGATCTAAGGCTGTCTTCACACTGTAACTACTGGATCTAAGGCTGTCTTCACACTGTAACTACTGGATCTAAGGCTGTCTTCACACTGTAACTACTGTAACTACTGGATCTAAGGCTGTCTTCACACTGTAACTACTGGATCTAAGGCTTTCTTCACACCATAACTACTGGATCTAAGGCTGTCTTCACACTGTAACTACTGTAACTACTGGATCTAAGGCTGTCTTCACACTATAACTACTGGATCTAAGGCTGTCTTCACACTGTGACTACTGTAACTACTGGATCTAAGGCTGTCTTCACACTGTAACTACTGGATCTAAGGCTGTCTTCACACTGTAACTACTGGATCTAAGGCTGTCTTCACACTGTAACTACTGGATCTAAGGCTGTCGTCACACTGTAACGACTGGATCTAAGGCTGTCTTCACACTGTAACTACTGGATCTAAGGCTGTCTTCACACTGTAACTACTGGATCTAAGGCTGTCTTCACACTGCAACTACTGGATCTAAGGCTGTCTTCACACTGTAACTACTGGATCTAAAGCTGTCTTCACACTATAACTACTGTAACTACTGGATCTAAGGCTGTCTTCACACTGTAACTACTGTAACTACTGGATCTAAGGCTGTCTTCACACTGTAACTACTGTAACTACTGGATCTAAGGCTGTCTTCACACTGTAACTACTGGATCTAAGGCTGTCTTCACACTGTAACTACTGGATCTAAGGCTGTCTTCACACTGTAACTACTGGATCTAAGGCTGTCTTCACACCATAACTACTGGATCTAAGGCTGTCTTCACACTGTAACTACTGGATCTAAGGCTGTCTTCACACTGTAACTACTGTAACTACTGGATCTAAGGCTGTCTTCACACTATAAATACTGGATCTAAGGCTGTCTTCACACTGTAACTACTGGATCTAAGGCTGTCTTCACACTGTAACTACTGGATCTAAGGCTGTCTTCACACTGTAACTACTGGATCTAAGGCTGTCTTCACACTGTAACTACTGGATCTAAGGCTGTCTTCACACTGTAACTACTGGATCTAAGGCTGTCTTCACACTGAAACTACTGGATCTAAGGCTGTCTTCACACTGTAACTACTGGATCTAAAGTTGTCTTCACACTATAACTACTGTAACTACTGGATCTAAGGCTGTCTTCACACTATAACTACTGGATCTAAGGCTGTCTTCACACTATAACTACTGTAACTACTGAATCTAAGGCTGTCTTCACACTGTAACTACTGTAACTACTGGATCTAAGGCTGTCTTCACACTATAACTACTGGATCTAAGGCTGTCTTCACACTATAACTACTGGATCTAAGGCTGTCTTCACACTATAACTACTGTAACTACTGGATCTAAGGCTGTCTTCACACTATAAATACTGGATCTAAGGCTGTCTTCACACTGTAACTACTGGATCTAAGGCTGTCTTCACACTGTGACTACTGTAACTACTGGATCTAAGGCTGTCTTCACACTGTAACTACTGGATCTAAGGCTGTCTTCACACTGTAACTACTGGATCTAAGGCTGTCTTCACACTGTAACTACTGGATCTAAGGCTGTCTTCACACTGTAACTACTGGATCTAAGGCTGTCTTCACACTGAAGCTACTGGATCTAAAGCTGTCTTCACACTGTAACTACTGGATCTAAAGCTGTCTTCACACTATAACTACTGTAACTACTGGATCTAAGGCTGTCTTCACACTGTAACTACTGTAACTACTGGATCTAAGGCTGTCTTCACACTGTAACTACTGTAACTTCTGGATCTAAGGCTGTCTTCACACTGTAACTACTGGATCTAAGGCTGTCTTCACACTGTAACTACTGGATCTAAGGCTGTCTTCACACTGTAACTACTGGATCTAAGGCTGTATTCACACTGTAACTACTGTACCTACTGGATCTAAGGCTGTCTTCACACTGTAACTACTGGATCTAAGGCTGTATTCACACTGTAACTACTGTACCTACTGGATCTAAGGCTGTCTTCACACTATAACTACTGTAACTACTGGATCTAAGGCTGTCTTCACACTGTAACTACTGGATCTAAGGCTGTCTTCACACTGTAACTACTGTAACTATTGGATCTAAGGCTGTCTTCACACTGTAACTACTGGATCTAAGGCTGTCTTCACACTGTAACTACTGGATCTAAGGCTGTCTTCACACTATAACTACTGTAACTACTGGATCTAAGGCTGTCTTCACACTGTAACTACTGGATCTAAGGCTGTCTTCACACTGTAACTACTGGATCTAAGGCTGTCTTCACACTGTAACTACTGTAACTACTGGATCTAAGGCTGTCTTCACACTATAACTACTGGATCTAAGGCTGTCTTCACACTGTAACTACTGGATCTAAGGCTGTCTTCACACTGTAACTATTGTAACTACTGGATCTAAGGCTGTCTTCACACTATAACTACTGGATCTAAGGCTGTCTTCACACTGTAACTACTGGATCTAAGGCTGTCTTCACACTGTAACTACTGGATCTAAGGCTGTCTTCACACTGTAACTACTGGATCTAAGGCTGTCTTCACACTGTAACTACTGGATCTAAGGCTGTATTCACACTGTAACTACTGTAACTACTGGATATAAGGCTGTCTTCACTCTGTACCTACTGGATCTAAGGCTGTCTTCACACTATAACTACTGTAACTACTGGATCTAAGGCTGTCTTCACACTGTAACTACTGGATCTAAGGCTGTCTTCACACTGTAACTGCTGTAACTACTGGATCTAAGGCTGTCTTCACACTGTAACTACTGGATCTAAGGCTGTCTTCACACTGTAACTACTGGATCTAAGGCTGTCTTCACACTATAACTACTGTAACTACTGGATCTAAGGCTGTCTTCACACTGTAACTACTGTAACTACTGGATCTAAGGCTGTCTTCACACTATAACTACTGTTACTATTGGATCTAAGGCTGTCTTCACAATGTAACTACTGGATCTAAGGCTGTCTTCACACTGTAACTACTGGATCTAAGGCTGTCTTCACACTGTAACTACTGGATCTAAGGCTGTCTTCACACTGTAACTACTGTAACTACTGGATCTAAGGCTGTCTTTACACTGTAACTACTGGATCTAAGGCTGTCTTCACACTGTGACTACTGTAACTACTGGATCTAAAGCTGTCTTCACACTGTAACTACTGGATCTAAGGCTGTCTTCACACTGTAACTACTGGATCTAAGGCTGTCTTCACACTGTAACTACTGTAACTACTGAATCTAAGGCTGTCTTCACACTGTAACTACTGGATCTAAGGCTGTCTTCACACTGTAACTACTGGATCTAAGGCTGTCTTCACACTGTAACTACTGTAACTACTGGATCTAAGGCTGTCTTCACACTGTAACTACTGGATCTAAGGCTTTCTTCACACCATAACTACTGGATCTAAGGCTGTCTTCACACTGTAACTACTGTAACTACTGGATCTAAGGCTGTCTTCACACTATAACTACTGGATCTAAGGCTGTCTTCACACTATAACTACTGGATCTAAGGCTGTCTTCACACTGTAACTACTGTAACTACTGGATCTAAGGCTGTCTTCACACTATAACTACTGTATCTAAGGCTGTCTTCACACTGTAACTACTGGATCTAAGGCTGTCTTCACACTGTAACTACTGTAACTACTGTATCTAAGGCTGTCTTCACACTGTAACTACTGGATCTAAGGCTGTCTTCACACTGCAACTACTGGATCTAAGGCTGTCTTCACACTGTAACTACTGTAACTACTGGATCTAAGGCTGTCTTCACACTATAACTACTGGATCTAAGGCTGTCTTCACACTGTAACTACTGGATCTAAGGCTGTCTTCACACTATAACTACTGTAACTACTGGATCTAAGGCTGTCTTCACACTATAACTACTGGATCTAAGGCTGTCTTCACTCTGTACCTACTGGATCTAAGGCTGTCTTCACACTATAACTACTGTAACTACTGGATCTAAGGCTGTCTTCACACTGTAACTACTGGATCTAAGGCTGTCTTCACACTGTAACTACTGTAACTACTGGATCTAAGGCTGTCTTCACACTGTAACTACTGGATCTAAGGCTGTCTTCACACTGTAACTACTGGATCTAAGGCTGTCTTCACACTATAACTACTGTAACTACTGGATCTAAGGCTGTCTTCACACTGTAACTACTGTAACTACTGGATCTAAGGCTGTCTTCACACTATAACTACTGTTACTATTGGATCTAAGGCTGTCTTCACACTGTAACTACTGGATCTAAGGCTGTCTTCACACTGTAACTACTGGATCTAAGGCTGTCTTCACACTGTAACTACTGGATCTAAGGCTGTCTTCACACTGTAACTACTGTAACTACTGGATCTAAGGCTGTCTTCACACTGTAACTACTGGATCTAAGGCTGTCTTCACACTGTAACTACTGGATCTAAGGCTGTCTTCACACTGTAACTACTGTAACTACTGGATCTAAGGCTGTCTTCAAACTGTAACTACTGGATCTAAGGCTTTCTTCACACCATAACTACTGGATCTAAGGCTGTCTTCACACTGTAACTACTGGATCTAAGGCTGTCTTCACACTATAACTACTGTAACTACTGGATCTAAGGCTGTCTTCACACTGTAACTACTGTAACTACTGGATCTAAGGCTGTCTTCACACTGTAACTACTGTAACTACTGGATCTAAGGCTGTCTTCACACTGTAACTACTGGATCTAAGGCTGTCTTCACACTGTAACTACTGGATCTAAGGCTGTCTTCACACTGTAACTACTGGATCTAAGGCTGTATTCACACTGTAACTACTGTAACTACTGGATCTAAGGCTGTCTTCACACTGTAACTACTGGATCTAAGGCTGTCTTCACACTGTAACTACTGGATCTAAGGCTGTCTTCACACTGTAGCTACTGTAACTACTGGATCTAAGGCTGTCTTCACACTATAACTACTGGATCTAAGGCTGTCTTCACACTGTAACTACTGGATCTAAGGCTGTCTTCACACTGTAACTACTGTAACTACTGTATCTAAGGCTGTCTTCACACTGTAACTACTGGATCTAAGGCTGTCTTCACACTGCAACTACTGGATCTAAGGCTGTCTTCACACAGTAACTACTGTAACTACTGGATCTAAGGCTGTCTTCACACTATAACTACTGGATCTAAGGCTGTCTTCACACTATAACTACTGTAACTACTGGATCTAAGGCTGTCTTCACACTATAACTACTGGATCTAAGGCTGTCTTCACTCTGTACCTACTGGATCTAAGGCTGTCTTCACACTATAACTACTGTAACTACTGGATCTAAGGCTGTCTTCACACTATAACTACTGGATCTAAGGCTGTCTTCACTCTGTACCTACTGGATCTAAGGCTGTCTTCACTCTGTACCTACTGGATCTAAGGCTGTCTTCACACTATAACTACTGTAACTACTGGATCTAAGGCTGTCTTCACACTGTAACTACTGGATCTAAGGCTGTCTTCACACTGTAACTACTGGATCTAAGGCTGTCTTCACACTGTAACTACTGTAACTACTGGATCTAAGGCTGTCTTCACACTATAACTACTGGATCTAAGGCTGTCTTCACACTGTAACTACTGGATCTAAGGCTGTCTTCACACTGTAACTACTGTAACTACTGGATCTAAGGCTGTCTTCACACTATAACTACTGTTACTATTGGATCTAAGGCTGTCTTCACACTGTAACTACTGGATCTAAGGCTGTCTTCACACTGTAACTACTGGATCTAAGGCTGTCTTCACACTGTAACTACTGGATCTAAGGCTGTCTTCACACTGTAACTACTGTAACTACTGGATCTAAGGCTGTCTTTACACTGTAACTACTGGATCTAAGGCTGTCTTCACACTGTGACTACTGTAACTACTGGATCTAAAGCTGTCTTCACACTGTAACTACTGGATCTAAGGCTGTCTTCACACTGTAACTACTGGATCTAAGGCTGTCTTCACACTGTAACTACTGGATCTAAGGCTGTCTTCACACTGTAACTACTGTAACTACTGGATCTAAGGCTGTCTTCACACTGTAACTACTGGATCTAAGGCTTTCTTCACACCATAACTACTGGATCTAAGGCTGTCTTCACACTGTAACTACTGTAACTACTGGATCTAAGGCTGTCTTCACACTATAACTACTGGATCTAAGGCTGTCTTCACACTGTGACTACTGTAACTACTGGATCTAAGGCTGTCGTCACACTGTAACTACTGGATCTAAGGCTGTCTTCACACTGTAACTACTGGATCTAAGGCTGTCTTCACACTGTAACTACTGGATCTAAGGCTGTCGTCACACTGTAACGACTGGATCTAAGGCTGTCTTCACACTGTAACTACTGGATCTAAGGCTGTCTTCACACTGTAACTACTGGATCTAAGGCTGTCTTCACACTGAAACTACTGGATCTAAGGCTGTCTTCACACTGTAACTACTGGATCTAAAGCTGTCTTCACACTATAACTACTGTAACTACTGGATCTAAGGCTGTCTTCACACTGTAACTACTGTAACTACTGGATCTAAGGCTGTCTTCACACTGTAACTACTGTAACTACTGGATCTAAGGCTGTCTTCACACTGTAACTACTGGATCTAAGGCTGTCTTCACACTGTAACTACTGGATCTAAGGCTGTCTTCACACTGTAACTACTGGATCTAAGGCTGTCTTCACACCATAACTACTGGATCTAAGGCTGTCTTCACACTGTAACTACTGTAACTACTGGATCTAAGGCTGTCTTCACACTATAAATACTGGATCTAAGGCTGTCTTCACACTGTAACTACTGGATCTAAGGCTGTCTTCACACTGTGACTACTGTAACTACTGGATCTAAGGCTGTCTTCACACTGTAACTACTGGATCTAAGGCTGTCTTCACACTGTAACTACTGGATCTAAGGCTGTCTTCACACTGTAACTACTGGATCTAAGGCTGTCTTCACACTGTAACTACTGGATCTAAGGCTGTCTTCACACTGAAACTACTGGATCTAAGGCTGTCTTCACACTGTAACTACTGGATCTAAAGTTGTCTTCACACTATAACTACTGTAACTACTGGATCTAAGGCTGTCTTCACACTATAACTACTGGATCTAAGGCTGTCTTCACACTATAACTACTGTAACTACTGAATCTAAGGCTGTCTTCACACTGTAACTACTGGATCTAAGGCTGTCTTCACACTGAAGCTACTGGATCTAAAGCTGTCTTCACACTGTAACTACTGGATCTAAAGCTGTTTTCACACTATAACTACTGTAACTACTGGATCTAAGGCTGTCTTCACACTGTAACTACTGTAACTACTGGATCTAAGGCTGTCTTCACACTATAACTACTGGATCTAAGGCTGTCTTCACACTATAACTACTGGATCTAAGGCTGTCTTCACACTGTAACTACTGGATCTAAGGCTGTCTTCACACTGTAACTACTGTAACTACTGGATCTAAGGCTGTCTTCACACTATAACTACTGGATCTAAGGCTGTCTTCACACTATAACTACTGGATCTAAGGCTGTCTTCACACTGTAACTACTGTAACTACTGGATCTAAGGCTGTCTTCACACTATAACTACTGGATCTAAGGCTGTCTTCACACTGTAACTACTGGATCTAAGGCTGTCTTCACACTGTAACTACTGTAACTACTGTATCTAAGGCTGTCTTCACACTGTAACTACTGGATCTAAGGCTGTCTTCACACTGCAACTACTGGATCTAAGGCTGTCTTCACACTGTAACTACTGTAACTACTGGATCTAAGGCTGTCTTCACACTATAACTACTGGATCTAAGGCTGTCTTCACACTGTAACTACTGGATCTAAGGCTGTCTTCACACTGTAACTACTGGATCTAAGGCTGTCTTCACACTGTAACTACTGGATCTAAGGCTGTCTTCACACTGTAACTACTGGATCTAAGGCTGTATTCACACTGTAACTACTGTAACTACTGGATATAAGGCTGTCTTCACTCTGTACCTACTGGATCTAAGGCTGTCTTCACACTATAACTACTGTAACTACTGGATCTAAGGCTGTCTTCACACTGTAACTACTGGATATAAGGCTGTCTTCACACTGTAACTACTGTAACTACTGGATCTAAGGCTGTCTTCACACTGTAACTACTGGATCTAAGGCTGTCTTCACACTGTAACTACTGGATCTAAGGCTGTCTTCACACTATAACTACTGTAACTACTGGATCTAAGGCTGTCTTCACACTGTAACTACTGTAACTACTGGATCTAAGGCTGTCTTCACACTATAACTACTGTTACTATTGGATCTAAGGCTGTCTTCACACTGTAACTACTGGATCTAAGGCTGTCTTCACACTGTAACTACTGGATCTAAGGCTGTCTTCACACTGTAACTACTGGATCTAAGGCTGTCTTCACACTGTAACTACTGTAACTACTGGATCTAAGGCTGTCTTTACACTGTAACTACTGGATCTAAGGCTGTCTTCACACTGTGACTACTGTAACTACTGGATCTAAAGCTGTCTTCACACTGTAACTACTGGATCTAAGGCTGTCTTCACACTGTAACTACTGGATCTAAGGCTGTCTTCACACTGTAACTACTGGATCTAAGGCTGTCTTCACACTGTAACTACTGGATCTAAGGCTGTCTTCACACTATAACTACTGGATCTAAGGCTGTCTTCACACTGTAACTACTGGATCTAAGGCTGTCTTCACACTGTAACTACTGTAACTACTGGATCTAAGGCTGTCTTCACACTGTAACTACTGGATCTAAGGCTTTCTTCACACCATAACTACTGGATCTAAGGCTGTCTTCACACTGTAACTACTGTAACTACTGGATCTAAGGCTGTCTTCACACTATAACTACTGGATCTAAGGCTGTCTTCACACTGTGACTACTGTAACTACTGGATCTAAGGCTGTCTTCACACTGTAACTACTGGATCTAAGGCTGTCTTCACACTGTAACTACTGGATCTAAGGCTGTCTTCACACTGTAACTACTGGATCTAAGGCTGTCGTCACACTGTAACGACTGGATCTAAGGCTGTCTTCACACTGTAACTACTGGATCTAAGGCTGTCTTCACACTGTAACTACTGGATCTAAGGCTGTCTTCACACTGAAACTACTGGATCTAAGGCTGTCTTCACACTGTAACTACTGGATCTAAAGCTGTCTTCACACTATAACTACTGTAACTACTGGATCTAAGGCTGTCTTCACACTGTAACTACTGTAACTACTTGATCTAAGGCTGTCTTCACACTGTAACTACTGTAACTACTGGATCTAATGCTGTCTTCACACTGTAACTACTGTAACTACTGGATCTAAGGCTGTCTTCACACTGTAACTACTGGATCTAAGGCTGTCTTCACACTGTAACTACTGGATCTAAGGCTGTCTTCACACTGTAACTACTGGATCTAAGGCTGTCTTCACACCATAACTACTGGATCTAAGGCTGTCTTCACACTGTAACTACTGTAACTACTGGATCTAAGGCTGTCTTCACACTATAAATACTGGATCTAAGGCTGTCTTCACACTGTAACTACTGGATCTAAGGCTGTCTTCACACTGTAACTACTGGATCTAAGGCTGTCTTCACACTGTAACTACTGGATCTAAGGCTGTCTTCACACTGAAACTACTGGATCTAAGGCTGTCTTCACACTGTAACTACTGGATCTAAAGCTGTCTTCACACTATAACTACTGTAACTACTGGATCTAAGGCTGTCTTCACACCATAACTACTGGATCTAAGGCTGTCTTCACACTGTAACTACTGGATCTAAGGCTGTCTTCACACTGTAACTACTGGATCTAAGGCTGTCTTCACACTGTAACTACTGGATCTAAGGCTGTCTTCACACTGTAACTACTGGATCTAAGGCTGTCTTCACACTGTAACTACTGTAACTACTGGATCTAAGGCTGTCTTCACACTGTAACTACTGGATCTAAGGCTGTCTTCACACTGTAACTACTGGATCTAAGGCTGTCTTCACACTGTAACTACTGGATCTAAGGCTGTCTTCACACTGTAACTACTGTAACTACTGGATCTAAGGCTGTCTTTACACTGTAACTACTGGATCTAAGGCTGTCTTCACACTGTGACTACTGTAAATACTGGATCTAAAGCTGTCTTCACACTGTAACTACTGGATCTAAGGCTGTCTTCACACTGTAACTACTGGATCTAAGGCTGTCTTCACACTGTAACTACTGGATCTAAGGCTGTCTTCACACTGTAACTACTGTAACTACTGGATCTAAGGCTGTCTTCACACTGTAACTACTGGATCTAAGGCTTTCTTCACACCATAACTACTGGATCTAAGGCTGTCTTCACACTGTAACTACTGTAACTACTGGATCTAAGGCTGTCTTCACACTATAACTACTGGATCTAAGGCTGTCTTCACACTGTGACTACTGTAACTACTGGATCTAAGGCTGTCTTCACACTGTAACTACTGGATCTAAGGCTGTCTTCACACTGTAACTACTGGATCTAAGGCTGTCTTCACACTGTAACTACTGGATCTAAGGCTGTCGTCACACTGTAACGACTGGATCTAAGGCTGTCTTCACACTGTAACTACTGGATCTAAGGCTGTCTTCACACTGTAACTACTGGATCTAAGGCTGTCTTCACACTGCAACTACTGGATCTAAGGCTGTCTTCACACTGTAACTACTGGATCTAAAGCTGTCTTCACACTATAACTACTGTAACTACTGGATCTAAGGCTGTCTTCACACTGTAACTACTGTAACTACTGGATCTAAGGCTGTCTTCACACTGTAACTACTGTAACTACTGGATCTAAGGCTGTCTTCACACTGTAACTACTGGATCTAAGGCTGTCTTCACACTGTAACTACTGGATCTAAGGCTGTCTTCACACTGTAACTACTGGATCTAAGGCTGTCTTCACACCATAACTACTGGATCTAAGGCTGTCTTCACACTGTAACTACTGGATCTAAGGCTGTCTTCACACTGTAACTACTGTAACTACTGGATCTAAGGCTGTCTTCACACTATAAATACTGGATCTAAGGCTGTCTTCACACTGTAACTACTGGATCTAAGGCTGTCTTCACACTGTAACTACTGGATTTAAGGCTGTCTTCACACTGTAACTACTGGATCTAAGGCTGTCTTCACACTGTAACTACTGGATCTAAGGCTGTCTTCACACTGTAACTACTGGATCTAAGGCTGTCTTCACACTGAAACTACTGGATCTAAGGCTGTCTTCACACTGTAACTACTGGATCTAAAGTTGTCTTCACACTATAACTACTGTAACTACTGGATCTAAGGCTGTCTTCACACTATAACTACTGGATCTAAGGCTGTCTTCACACTATAACTACTGTAACTACTGAATCTAAGGCTGTCTTCACACTGTAACTACTGTAACTACTGGATCTAAGGCTGTCTTCACACTATAACTACTGGATCTAAGGCTGTCTTCACACTATAACTACTGGATCTAAGGCTGTCTTCACACTATAACTACTGTAACTACTGGATCTAAGGCTGTCTTCACACTATAAATACTGGATCTAAGGCTGTCTTCACACTGTAACTACTGGATCTAAGGCTGTCTTCACACTGTGACTACTGTAACTACTGGATCTAAGGCTGTCTTCACACTGTAACTACTGGATCTAAGGCTGTCTTCACACTGTAACTACTGGATCTAAGGCTGTCTTCACACTGTAACTACTGGATCTAAGGCTGTCTTCACACTGTAACTACTGGATCTAAGGCTGTCTTCACACTGAAGCTACTGGATCTAAAGCTGTCTTCACACTGTAACTACTGGATCTAAAGCTGTCTTCACACTATAACTACTGTAACTACTGGATCTAAGGCTGTCTTCACACTGTAACTACTGTAACTACTGGATCTAAGGCTGTCTTCACACTGTAACTACCGTAACTTCTGGATCTAAGGCTGTCTTCACACTGTAACTACTGGATCTAAGGCTGTCTTCACACTGTAACTACTGGATCTAAGGCTGTCTTCACACTGTAACTACTGGATCTAAGGCTGTATTCACACTGTAACTACTGTACCTACTGGATCTAAGGCTGTCTTCACACTGTAACTACTGGATCTAAGGCTGTATTCACACTGTAACTACTGTACCTACTGGATCTAAGGCTGTCTTCACACTATAACTACTGTAACTACTGGATCTAAGGCTGTCTTCACACTGTAACTACTGGATCTAAGGCTGTCTTCACACTGTAACTACTGTAACTATTGGATCTAAGGCTGTCTTCACACTGTAACTACTGGATCTAAGGCTGTCTTCACACTGTAACTACTGGATCTAAGGCTGTCTTCACACTATAACTACTGTAACTACTGGATCTAAGGCTGTCTTCACACTGTAACTACTGGATCTAAGGCTGTCTTCACACTGTAACTACTGGATCTAAGGCTGTCTTCACACTGTAACTACTGTAACTACTGGATCTAAGGCTGTCTTCACACTATAACTACTGGATCTAAGGCTGTCTTCACACTGTAACTACTGGATCTAAGGCTGTCTTCACACTGTAACTATTGTAACTACTGGATCTAAGGCTGTCTTCACACTATAACTACTGGATCTAAGGCTGTCTTCACACTGTAACTACTGGATCTAAGGCTGTCTTCACACTGTAACTACTGGATCTAAGGCTGTCTTCACACTGTAACTACTGGATCTAAGGCTGTCTTCACACTGTAACTACTGGATCTAAGGCTGTATTCACACTGTAACTACTGTAACTACTGGATATAAGGCTGTCTTCACTCTGTACCTACTGGATCTAAGGCTGTCTTCACACTATAACTACTGTAACTACTGGATCTAAGGCTGTCTTCACACTGTAACTACTGGATCTAAGGCTGTCTTCACACTGTAACTACTGTAACTACTGGATCTAAGGCTGTCTTCACACTGTAACTACTGGATCTAAGGCTGTCTTCACACTATAACTACTGTAACTACTGGATCTAAGGCTGTCTTCACACTATAAATACTGGATCTAAGGCTGTCTTCACACTGTAACTACTGGATCTAAGGCTGTCTTCACACTGTGACTACTGTAACTACTGGATCTAAGGCTGTCTTCACACTGTAACTACTGGATCTAAGGCTGTCTTCACACTGTAACTACTGGATCTAAGGCTGTCTTCACACTGTAACTACTGGATCTAAGGCTGTCTTCACACTGTAACTACTGTAACTACTGGATCTAAGGCTGTCTTCACACTGTAACTACTGGATCTAAGGCTTTCTTCACACCATAACTACTGGATCTAAGGCTGTCTTCACACTGTAACTACTGTAACTACTGGATCTAAGGCTGTCTTCACACTATAACTACTGGATCTAAGGCTGTCTTCACACTGTGACTACTGTAACTACTGGATCTAAGGCTGTCTTCACACTGTAACTACTGGATCTAAGGCTGTCTTCACACTGTAACTACTGGATCTAAGGCTGTCTTCACACTGTAACTACTGGATCTAAGGCTGTCGTCACACTGTAACGACTGGATCTAAGGCTGTCTTCACACTGTAACTACTGGATCTAAGGCTGTCTTCACACTGTAACTACTGGATCTAAGGCTGTCTTCACACTGAAACTACTGGATCTAAGGCTGTCTTCACACTGTAACTACTGGATCTAAAGCTGTCTTCACACTATAACTACTGTAACTACTGGATCTAAGGCTGTCTTCACACTGTAACTACTGTAACTACTTGATCTAAGGCTGTCTTCACACTGTAACTACTGTAACTACTGGATCTAATGCTGTCTTCACACTGTAACTACTGTAACTACTGGATCTAAGGCTGTCTTCACACTGTAACTACTGGATCTAAGGCTGTCTTCACACTGTAACTACTGGATCTAAGGCTGTCTTCACACTGTAACTACTGGATCTAAGGCTGTCTTCACACCATAACTACTGGATCTAAGGCTGTCTTCACACTGTAACTACTGTAACTACTGGATCTAAGGCTGTCTTCACACTATAAATACTGGATCTAAGGCTGTCTTCACACTGTAACTACTGGATCTAAGGCTGTCTTCACACTGTAACTACTGGATCTAAGGCTGTCTTCACACTGTAACTACTGGATCTAAGGCTGTCTTCACACTGAAACTACTGGATCTAAGGCTGTCTTCACACTGTAACTACTGGATCTAAAGCTGTCTTCACACTATAACTACTGTAACTACTGGATCTAAGGCTGTCTTCACACCATAACTACTGGATCTAAGGCTGTCTTCACACTGTAACTACTGGATCTAAGGCTGTCTTCACACTGTAACTACTGGATCTAAGGCTGTCTTCACACTGTAACTACTGGATCTAAGGCTGTCTTCACACTGTAACTACTGGATCTAAGGCTGTCTTCACACTGTAACTACTGTAACTACTGGATCTAAGGCTGTCTTCACACTGTAACTACTGGATCTAAGGCTGTCTTCACACTGTAACTACTGGATCTAAGGCTGTCTTCACACTGTAACTACTGGATCTAAGGCTGTCTTCACACTGTAACTACTGTAACTACTGGATCTAAGGCTGTCTTTACACTGTAACTACTGGATCTAAGGCTGTCTTCACACTGTGACTACTGTAAATACTGGATCTAAAGCTGTCTTCACACTGTAACTACTGGATCTAAGGCTGTCTTCACACTGTAACTACTGGATCTAAGGCTGTCTTCACACTGTAACTACTGGATCTAAGGCTGTCTTCACACTGTAACTACTGTAACTACTGGATCTAAGGCTGTCTTCACACTGTAACTACTGGATCTAAGGCTTTCTTCACACCATAACTACTGGATCTAAGGCTGTCTTCACACTGTAACTACTGTAACTACTGGATCTAAGGCTGTCTTCACACTATAACTACTGGATCTAAGGCTGTCTTCACACTGTGACTACTGTAACTACTGGATCTAAGGCTGTCTTCACACTGTAACTACTGGATCTAAGGCTGTCTTCACACTGTAACTACTGGATCTAAGGCTGTCTTCACACTGTAACTACTGGATCTAAGGCTGTCGTCACACTGTAACGACTGGATCTAAGGCTGTCTTCACACTGTAACTACTGGATCTAAGGCTGTCTTCACACTGTAACTACTGGATCTAAGGCTGTCTTCACACTGCAACTACTGGATCTAAGGCTGTCTTCACACTGTAACTACTGGATCTAAAGCTGTCTTCACACTATAACTACTGTAACTACTGGATCTAAGGCTGTCTTCACACTGTAACTACTGTAACTACTGGATCTAAGGCTGTCTTCACACTGTAACTACTGTAACTACTGGATCTAAGGCTGTCTTCACACTGTAACTACTGGATCTAAGGCTGTCTTCACACTGTAACTACTGGATCTAAGGCTGTCTTCACACTGTAACTACTGGATCTAAGGCTGTCTTCACACCATAACTACTGGATCTAAGGCTGTCTTCACACTGTAACTACTGGATCTAAGGCTGTCTTCACACTGTAACTACTGTAACTACTGGATCTAAGGCTGTCTTCACACTATAAATACTGGATCTAAGGCTGTCTTCACACTGTAACTACTGGATCTAAGGCTGTCTTCACACTGTAACTACTGGATTTAAGGCTGTCTTCACACTGTAACTACTGGATCTAAGGCTGTCTTCACACTGTAACTACTGGATCTAAGGCTGTCTTCACACTGTAACTACTGGATCTAAGGCTGTCTTCACACTGAAACTACTGGATCTAAGGCTGTCTTCACACTGTAACTACTGGATCTAAAGTTGTCTTCACACTATAACTACTGTAACTACTGGATCTAAGGCTGTCTTCACACTATAACTACTGGATCTAAGGCTGTCTTCACACTATAACTACTGTAACTACTGAATCTAAGGCTGTCTTCACACTGTAACTACTGTAACTACTGGATCTAAGGCTGTCTTCACACTATAACTACTGGATCTAAGGCTGTCTTCACACTATAACTACTGGATCTAAGGCTGTCTTCACACTATAACTACTGTAACTACTGGATCTAAGGCTGTCTTCACACTATAAATACTGGATCTAAGGCTGTCTTCACACTGTAACTACTGGATCTAAGGCTGTCTTCACACTGTGACTACTGTAACTACTGGATCTAAGGCTGTCTTCACACTGTAACTACTGGATCTAAGGCTGTCTTCACACTGTAACTACTGGATCTAAGGCTGTCTTCACACTGTAACTACTGGATCTAAGGCTGTCTTCACACTGTAACTACTGGATCTAAGGCTGTCTTCACACTGAAGCTACTGGATCTAAAGCTGTCTTCACACTGTAACTACTGGATCTAAAGCTGTCTTCACACTATAACTACTGTAACTACTGGATCTAAGGCTGTCTTCACACTGTAACTACTGTAACTACTGGATCTAAGGCTGTCTTCACACTGTAACTACCGTAACTTCTGGATCTAAGGCTGTCTTCACACTGTAACTACTGGATCTAAGGCTGTCTTCACACTGTAACTACTGGATCTAAGGCTGTCTTCACACTGTAACTACTGGATCTAAGGCTGTATTCACACTGTAACTACTGTACCTACTGGATCTAAGGCTGTCTTCACACTGTAACTACTGGATCTAAGGCTGTATTCACACTGTAACTACTGTACCTACTGGATCTAAGGCTGTCTTCACACTATAACTACTGTAACTACTGGATCTAAGGCTGTCTTCACACTGTAACTACTGGATCTAAGGCTGTCTTCACACTGTAACTACTGTAACTATTGGATCTAAGGCTGTCTTCACACTGTAACTACTGGATCTAAGGCTGTCTTCACACTGTAACTACTGGATCTAAGGCTGTCTTCACACTATAACTACTGTAACTACTGGATCTAAGGCTGTCTTCACACTGTAACTACTGGATCTAAGGCTGTCTTCACACTGTAACTACTGGATCTAAGGCTGTCTTCACACTGTAACTACTGTAACTACTGGATCTAAGGCTGTCTTCACACTATAACTACTGGATCTAAGGCTGTCTTCACACTGTAACTACTGGATCTAAGGCTGTCTTCACACTGTAACTATTGTAACTACTGGATCTAAGGCTGTCTTCACACTATAACTACTGGATCTAAGGCTGTCTTCACACTGTAACTACTGGATCTAAGGCTGTCTTCACACTGTAACTACTGGATCTAAGGCTGTCTTCACACTGTAACTACTGGATCTAAGGCTGTCTTCACACTGTAACTACTGGATCTAAGGCTGTATTCACACTGTAACTACTGTAACTACTGGATATAAGGCTGTCTTCACTCTGTACCTACTGGATCTAAGGCTGTCTTCACACTATAACTACTGTAACTACTGGATCTAAGGCTGTCTTCACACTGTAACTACTGGATCTAAGGCTGTCTTCACACTGTAACTACTGTAACTACTGGATCTAAGGCTGTCTTCACACTGTAACTACTGGATCTAAGGCTGTCTTCACACTGTAACTACTGGATCTAAGGCTGTCTTCACACTATAACTACTGTAACTACTGGATCTAAGGCTGTCTTCACACTGTAACTACTGTAACTACTGGATCTAAGGCTGTCTTCACACTATAACTACTGTTACTATTGGATCTAAGGCTGTCTTCACACTGTAACTACTGGATCTAAGGCTGTCTTCACACTGTAACTACTGGATCTAAGGCTGTCTTCACACTGTAACTACTGGATCTAAGGCTGTCTTCACACTGTAACTACTGTAACTACTGGATCTAAGGCTGTCTTTACACTGTAACTACTGGATCTAAGGCTGTCTTCACACTGTGACTACTGTAACTACTGGATCTAAAGCTGTCTTCACACTGTAACTACTGGATCTAAGGCTGTCTTCACACTGTAACTACTGGATCTAAGGCTGTCTTCACACTGTAACTACTGTAACTACTGAATCTAAGGCTGTCTTCACACTGTAACTACTGGATCTAAGGCTGTCTTCACACTGTAACTACTGGATCTAAGGCTGTCTTCACACTGTAACTACTGTAACTACTGGATCTAAGGCTGTCTTCACACTGTAACTACTGGATCTAAGGCTTTCTTCACACCATAACTACTGGATCTAAGGCTGTCTTCACACTGTAACTACTGTAACTACTGGATCTAAGGCTGTCTTCACACTATAACTACTGGATCTAAGGCTGTCTTCACACTGTGACTACTGTAACTACTGGATCTAAGGCTGTCTTCACACTGTAACTACTGGATCTAAGGCTGTCTTCACACTGTAACTACTGGATCTAAGGCTGTCGTCACACTGTAACGACTGGATCTAAGGCTGTCTTCACACTGTAACTACTGGATCTAAGGCGGTCTTCACACTGTAACTACTGGATCTAAGGCTGTCTTCACACTGAAACTACTGGATCTAAGGCTGTCTTCACACTGTAACTACTAGATCTAAAGCTGTCTTCACACTATAACTACTGTAATTACTGGATCTAAGGCTGTCTTCACACTGTAACTACTGTAACTACTTGATCTAAAGCTGTCTTCACACTGTAACTACTGGATCTAAGGCTGTCTTCACACTGTAACTACTGGATCTAAGGCTGTCTTCACACTGTAACTACTGTAACTACTGGATCTAAGGCTGTCTTCACACTGTAACTACTGGATCTAAGGCTGTCTTCACACTGTAACTACTGTAACTACTGGATCTAAGGCTGTCTTCACACTGTAACTACTGGATCTAAGGCTGTCTTCACACTGTAACTACTGGATCTAAGGCTGTCTTCACACTGTAACTACTGGATCTAAGGCTGTCTTCACACCATAACTACTGGATCTAAGGCTGTCTTCACACTGTAACTACTGTAACTACTGGATCTAAGGCTGTCTTCACACTGTAAATACTGGATCTAAGGCTGTCTTCACACTGTAACTACTGGATCTAAGGCTGTCTTCACACTGTAACTACTGGATCTAAGGCTGTCTTCACACTGTAACTACTGGATCTAAGGCTGTCTTCACACTGTAACTACTGGATCTAAGGCTGTCTTCACACTGTAACTACTGGATCTAAGGCTGTCTTCACACTGAAACTACTGGATCTAAGGCTGTCTTCACACTGTAACTACTGGATCTAAAGTTGTCTTCACACTATAACTACTGTAACTACTGGATCTAAGGCTGTCTTCACACTGTAACTACTGTAACTACTGGATCTAAGGCTGTCTTCACACTGTAACTACTGGATCTAAGATTGTCTTCACACTATAACTACTGTAACTACTGGATCTAAGGCTGTCTTCACACTATAACTACTGTAACTACTGGATCTAAGGCTG
This sequence comes from Coregonus lavaretus, assembly GCF_964263955.1. NCBI lineage: Eukaryota > Metazoa > Chordata > Actinopteri > Salmoniformes > Salmonidae > Coregonus > Coregonus lavaretus. Next base: position 125,384 of record NW_028156441.1, read on the forward strand.
TCTTCACACTGTAACTACTGGATCTAAGGCTGTCTTCACACTGTAACTACTGTAACTACTGGATCTAAGGCTGTCTTCACACTGTAACTACTGGATCTAAGGCTGTCTTCACACTGTAACTACTGGATCTAAGGCTGTCTTCACACTGTAACTACTGGATCTAAGGCTGTCTTCACACCATAACTACTGGATCTAAGGCTGTCTTCACACTGTAACTACTGTAACTACTGGATCTAAGGCTGTCTTCACACTATAAATACTGGATCTAAGGCTGTCTTCACACTGTAACTACTGGATCTAAGGCTGTCTTCACACTGTAACTACTGGATCTAAGGCTGTCTTCACACTGTAACTACTGGATCTAAGGCTGTCTTCACACTGTAACTACTGGATCTAAGGCTGTCTTCACACTGTAACTACTGGATCTAAGGCTGTCTTCACACTGAAACTACTGGATCTAAGGCTGTCTTCACACTGTAACTACTGGATCTAAAGTTGTCTTCACACTATAACTACTGTAACTACTGGATCTAAGGCTGTCTTCACACTGTAACTACTGTAACTACTGGATCTAAGGCTGTCTTCACACTGTAACTACTGGATCTAAGGCTGTCTTCACACTATAACTACTGTAACTACTGGATCTAAGGCTGTCTTCACACTATAACTACTGTAACTACTGGATCTAAGGCTGTCTTCACACTGTAACTACTGGATCTAAGGCTGTCTTCACACTATAACTACTGTAACTACTGGATCTAAGGCTGTCTTCACACTGTAACTACTGGATCTAAGGCTGTCTTCACACTGTAACTACTGGATCTAAGGCTGTCTTCACACTGTAACTACTGTAACTACTGGATCTAAGGCTGTCTTCACACTATAACTACTGGATCTAAGGCTGTCTTCACACTGTAACTACTGGATCTAAGGCTGTCTTCACACTGTAACTACTGTAACTACTGGATCTAAGGCTGTCTTCACACTATAACTACTGGATCTAAGGCTGTCTTCACACTGTAACTACTGGATCTAAGGCTGTCTTCACACTGTAACTACTGTAACTACTGTATCTAAGGCTGTCTTCACACTGTAACTACTGGATCTAAGGCTGTCTTCACACTGCAACTACTGGATCTAAGGCTGTCTTCACACTGTAACTACTGTAACTACTGGATCTAAGGCTGTCTTCACACTATAACTACTGGATCTAAGGCTGTCTTCACACTGTAACTACTGGATCTAAGGCTGTCTTCACACTGTAACTACTGGATCTAAGGCTGTCTTCACACTGTAACTACTGGATCTAAGGCTGTCTTCACACTGTAACTACTGGATCTAAGGCTGTATTCACACTGTAACTACTGTAACTACTGGATATAAGGCTGTCTTCACTCTGTACCTACTGGATCTAAGGCTGTCTTCACACTATAACTACTGTAACTACTGGATCTAAGGCTGTCTTCACACTGTAACTACTGGATCTAAGGCTGTCTTCACACTGTAACTACTGTAACTACTGGATCTAAGGCTGTCTTCACACTGTAACTACTGGATCTAAGGCTGTCTTCACACTGTAACTACTGGATCTAAGGCTGTCTTCACACTGTAACTACTGGATCTAAGGCTGTCTTCACACTGTAACTACTGTAACTACTGGATCTAAGGCTGTCTTTACACTGTAACTACTGGATCTAAGGCTGTCTTCACACTGTGACTACTGTAACTACTGGATCTAAAGCTGTCTTCACACTGTAACTACTGGATCTAAGGCTGTCTTCACACTGTAACTACTGGATCTAAGGCTGTCTTCACACTGTAACTACTGGATCTAAGGCTGTCTTCACACTGTAACTACTGTAACTACTGAATCTAAGGCTGTCTTCACACTGTAACTACTGGATCTAAGGCTGTCTTCACACTGTAACTACTGGATCTAAGGCTGTCTTCACACTGTAACTACTGTAACTACTGGATCTAAGGCTGTCTTCACACTGTAACTACTGGATCTAAGGCTTTCTTCACACCATAACTACTGGATCTAAGGCTGTCTTCACACTGTAACTACTGTAACTACTGGATCTAAGGCTGTCTTCACACTATAACTACTGGATCTAAGGCTGTCTTCACACTGTGACTACTGTAACTACTGGATCTAAGGCTGTCTTCACACTGTAACTACTGGATCTAAGGCTGTCTTCACACTGTAACTACTGGATCTAAGGCTGTCGTCACACTGTAACGACTGGATCTAAGGCTGTCTTCACACTGTAACTACTGGATCTAAGGCTGTCTTCACACTGTAACTACTGGATCTAAGGCTGTCTTCACACTGAAACTACTGGATCTAAGGCTGTCTTCACACTGTAACTACTGGATCTAAAGCTGTCTTCACACTGTAACTACTGTAACTACTGGATCTAAGGCTGTCTTCACACTGTAACTACTGGATCTAAGGCTGTCTTCACACTGTAACTACTGGATCTAAGGCTGTCTTCACACTGTAACTACTGGATCTAAGGCTGTCTTCACACCATAACTACTGGATCTAAGGCTGTCTTCACACTGTAACTACTGTAACTACTGGATCTAAGGCTGTCTTCACACTATAACTACTGGATCTAAGGCTGTCTTCACACTGTAACTACTGGATCTAAGGCTGTCTTCACACTGTAACTACTGGATCTAAGGCTGTCTTCACACTGTAACTACTGGATCTAAGGCTGTCTTCACACTGTAACTACTGGATCTAAGGCTGTATTCACACTGTAACTACTGTAACTACTGGATATAAGGCTGTCTTCACTCTGTACCTACTGGATCTAAGGCTGTCTTCACACTATAACTACTGTAACTACTGGATCTAAGGCTGTCTTCACACTGTAACTACTGGATCTAAGGCTGTCTTCACACTGTAACTACTGTAACTACTGGATCTAAGGCTGTCTTCACACTGTAACTACTGGATCTAAGGCTGTCTTCACACTGTAACTACTGGATCTAAGGCTGTCTTCACACTATAACTACTGTAACTACTGGATCTAAGGCTGTCTTCACACTATAACTACTGTAACTACTGGATCTAAGGCTGTCTTCACACTGTAACTACTGTAACTACTGGATCTAAGGCTGTCTTCACACTATAACTACTGTTACTATTGGATCTAAGGCTGTCTTCACACTGTAACTACTGGATCTAAGGCTGTCTTCACACTGTAACTACTGGATCTAAGGCTGTCTTCACACTGTAACTACTGGATCTAAGGCTGTCTTCACACTGTAACTACTGTAACTACTGGATCTAAGGCTGTCTTTACACTGTAACTACTGGATCTAAGGCTGTCTTCACACTGTGACTACTGTAACTACTGGATCTAAAGCTGTCTTCACACTGTAACTACTGGATCTAAGGCTGTCTTCACACTGTAACTACTGGATCTAAGGCTGTCTTCACACTGTAACTACTGGATCTAAGGCTGTCTTCACACTGTAACTACTGGATCTAAGGCTGTCTTCACACTGAAACTACTGGATCTAAGGCTGTCTTCACACTGTAACTACTGGATCTAAGGCTGTCTTCACACTGTAACTACTGAATCTAAGGCTGTCTTCACACTGTAACTACTGGATCTAAGGCTGTCTTCACACTGTAACTACTGGATCTAAGGCTTTCTTCACACCATAACTACTGGATCTAAGGCTGTCTTCACACTGTAACTACTGGATCTAAAGTTGTCTTCACACTATAACTACTGTAACTACTGGATATAAGGCTGTCTTCACACTGTAACTACTGTAACTACTGGATCTAAGGCTGTCTTCACACTGTAACTACTGGATCTAAGGCTGTCTTCACACTATAACTACTGTAACTACTGGATCTAAGGCTGTCTTCACACTATAACTACTGTAACTACTGGATCTAAGGCTGTCTTCACACTGTAACTACTGGATCTAAGGCTGTCTTCACACTGTAACTACTGGATCTAAGGCTGTCTTCACACTGTAACTACTGTAACTACTGGATCTAAGGCTGTCTTCACACTATAACTACTGGATCTAAGGCTGTCTTCACACTGTAACTACTGGATCTAAGGCTGTCTTCACACTGTAACTACTGTAACTACTGGATCTAAGGCTGTCTTCACACTATAACTACTGGATCTAAGGCTGTCTTCACACTGTAACTACTGGATCTAAGGCTGTCTTCACACTGTAACTACTGTAACTACTGTATCTAAGGCTGTCTTCACACTGTAACTACTGGATCTAAGGCTGTCTTCACACTGCAACTACTGGATCTAAGGCTGTCTTCACACTGTAACTACTGTAACTACTGGATCTAAGGCTGTCTTCACACTATAACTACTGGATCTAAGGCTGTCTTCACACTGTAACTACTGGATCTAAGGCTGTCTTCACACTGTAACTACTGGATCTAAGGCTGTCTTCACACTGTAACTACTGGATCTAAGGCTGTCTTCACACTGTAACTACTGGATCTAAGGCTGTATTCACACTGTAACTACTGTAACTACTGGATATAAGGCTGTCTTCACTCTGTACCTACTGGATCTAAGGCTGTCTTCACACTATAACTACTGTAACTACTGGATCTAAGGCTGTCTTCACACTGTAACTACTGGATCTAAGGCTGTCTTCACACTGTAACTACTGTAACTACTGGATCTAAGGCTGTCTTCACACTGTAACTACTGGATCTAAGGCTGTCTTCACACTGTAACTACTGGATCTAAGGCTGTCTTCACACTGTAACTACTGGATCTAAGGCTGTCTTCACACTGTAACTACTGTAACTACTGGATCTAAGGCTGTCTTTACACTGTAACTACTGGATCTAAGGCTGTCTTCACACTGTGACTACTGTAACTACTGGATCTAAAGCTGTCTTCACACTGTAACTACTGGATCTAAGGCTGTCTTCACACTGTAACTACTGGATCTAAGGCTGTCTTCACACTGTAACTACTGGATCTAAGGCTGTCTTCACACTGTAACTACTGTAACTACTGAATCTAAGGCTGTCTTCACACTGTAACTACTGGATCTAAGGCTGTCTTCACACTGTAACTACTGGATCTAAGGCTGTCTTCACACTGTAACTACTGTAACTACTGGATCTAAGGCTGTCTTCACACTGTAACTACTGGATCTAAGGCTTTCTTCACACCATAACTACTGGATCTAAGGCTGTCTTCACACTGTAACTACTGTAACTACTGGATCTAAGGCTGTCTTCACACTATAACTACTGGATCTAAGGCTGTCTTCACACTGTGACTACTGTAACTACTGGATCTAAGGCTGTCTTCACACTGTAACTACTGGATCTAAGGCTGTCTTCACACTGTAACTACTGGATCTAAGGCTGTCGTCACACTGTAACGACTGGATCTAAGGCTGTCTTCACACTGTAACTACTGGATCTAAGGCTGTCTTCACACTGTAACTACTGGATCTAAGGCTGTCTTCACACTGAAACTACTGGATCTAAGGCTGTCTTCACACTGTAACTACTGGATCTAAAGCTGTCTTCACACTGTAACTACTGTAACTACTGGATCTAAGGTTGTCTTCACACTGTAACTACTGGATCTAAGGCTGTCTTCACACTGTAACTACTGGATCTAAGGCTGTCTTCACACTGTAACTACTGGATCTAAGGCTGTCTTCACACCATAACTACTGGATCTAAGGCTGTCTTCACACTGTAACTACTGTAACTACTGGATCTAAGGCTGTCTTCACACTATAACTACTGGATCTAAGGCTGTCTTCACACTGTAACTACTGGATCTAAGGCTGTCTTCACACTGTAACTACTGGATCTAAGGCTGTCTTCACACTGTAACTACTGGATCTAAGGCTGTCTTCACACTGTAACTACTGGATCTAAGGCTGTATTCACACTGTAACTACTGTAACTACTGGATATAAGGCTGTCTTCACTCTGTACCTACTGGATCTAAGGCTGTCTTCACACTATAACTACTGTAACTACTGGATCTAAGGCTGTCTTCACACTGTAACTACTGGATCTAAGGCTGTCTTCACACTGTAACTACTGTAACTACTGGATCTAAGGCTGTCTTCACACTGTAACTACTGGATCTAAGGCTGTCTTCACACTGTAACTACTGGATCTAAGGCTGTCTTCACACTATAACTACTGTAACTACTGGATCTAAGGCTGTCTTCACACTATAACTACTGTAACTACTGGATCTAAGGCTGTCTTCACACTGTAACTACTGTAACTACTGGATCTAAGGCTGTCTTCACACTATAACTACTGTTACTATTGGATCTAAGGCTGTCTTCACACTGTAACTACTGGATCTAAGGCTGTCTTCACACTGTAACTACTGGATCTAAGGCTGTCTTCACACTGTAACTACTGGATCTAAGGCTGTCTTCACACTGTAACTACTGTAACTACTGGATCTAAGGCTGTCTTTACACTGTAACTACTGGATCTAAGGCTGTCTTCACACTGTGACTACTGTAACTACTGGATCTAAAGCTGTCTTCACACTGTAACTACTGGATCTAAGGCTGTCTTCACACTGTAACTACTGGATCTAAGGCTGTCTTCACACTGTAACTACTGGATCTAAGGCTGTCTTCACACTGTAACTACTGGATCTAAGGCTGTCTTCACACTGAAACTACTGGATCTAAGGCTGTCTTCACACTGTAACTACTGGATCTAAGGCTGTCTTCACACTGTAACTACTGTAACTACTGAATCTAAGGCTGTCTTCACACTGTAACTACTGGATCTAAGGCTGTCTTCACACTGTAACTACTGGATCTAAGGCTGTCTTCACACTGTAACTACTGTAACTACTGGATCTAAGGCTGTCTTCACACTGTAACTACTGGATCTAAGGCTTTCTTCACACCATAACTACTGGATCTAAGGCTGTCTTCACACTGTAACTACTGTAACTACTGGATCTAAGGCTGTCTTCACACTATAACTACTGGATCTAAGGCTGTCTTCACACTGTGACCACTGTAACTACTGGATCTAAGGCTGTCTTCACACTGTAACTACTGGATCTAAGGCTGTCTTCACACTGTAACTACTGGATCTAAGGCTGTCGTCACACTGTAACGACTGGATCTAAGGCTGTCTTCACACTGTAACTACTGGATCTAAGGCTGTCTTCACACTGTAACTACTGGATCTAAGGCTGTCTTCACACTGAAACTACTGGATCTAAGGCTGTCTTCACACTGTAACTACTGGATCTAAAGCTGTCTTCACACTATAACTACTGTAACTACTGGATCTAAGGCTGTCTTCACACTGTAACTACTGGATCTAAGGCTGTCTTCACACTGTAACTACTGGATCTAAGGCTGTCTTCACACTGTAACTACTGGATCTAAGGCTGTCTTCACACCATAACTACTGGATCTAAGGCTGTCTTCACACTGTAACTACTGTAACTACTGGATCTAAGGCTGTCTTCACACTGTAACTACTGTAACTACTGGATCTAAGGCTGTCTTCACACTGTAACTACTGTAACTACTGGATCTAAGGCTGTCTTCACACTGTAACTACTGGATCTAAGGCTGTCTTCACACTGTAACTACTGGATCTAAGGCTGTCTTCACACTGTAACTACTGGATCTAAGGCTGTCTTCACACCATAACTACTGGATCTAAGGCTGTCTTCACACTGTAACTACTGTAACTACTGGATCTAAGGCTGTCTTCACACTGTAACTACTGGATCTAAGGCTGTCTTCACACTGTAACTACTGGATCTAAGGCTGTCTTCACACTGTAACTACTGGATCTAAGGCTGTCTTCACACTGTAACTACTGGATCTAAGGCTGTCTTCACACTGAAACTACTGGATCTAAGGCTGTCTTCACACTGTAACTACTGGATCTAAAGTTGTCTTCACACTGTAACTACTGTAACTACTGGATCTAAGGCTGTCTTCACACTGTAACTACTGTAACTACTGGATCTAAGGCTGTCTTCACACTGTAACTACTGGATCTAAGGCTGTCTTCACACTGTAACTACTGTAACTACTGGATCTAAGGCTGTCTTCACACTATAACTACTGTAACTACTGGATCTAAGGCTGTCTTCACACTGTAACTACTGGATCTAAGGCTGTCTTCACACTATAACTACTGGATCTAAGGCTGTCTTCACACTATAACTACTGTAACTACTGGATCTAAGGCTGTCTTCACACTATAAATACTGGATCTAAGGCTGTCTTCACACTGTAACTACTGGATCTAAGGCTGTCTTCACACTGTGACTACTGGATCTAAGGCTGTCTTCACACTGTAACTACTGGATCTAAGGCTGTCTTCACACTGTAACTACTGGATCTAAGGCTGTCTTTACACTGTAACTACTGGATCTAAGGCTGTCTTTACACTGTAACTACTGGATCTAAGGCTGTCTTCACACTGTAACTACTGGATCTAAGGCTGTCTTCACACTGAAGCTACTGGATCTAAGGCTGTCTTCACACTGTAACTATTGGATCTAAAGCTGTCTTCACACTATAACTACTGTAACTACTGGATCTAAGGCTGTCTTCACACTGTAACTACTGTAACTACTGGATCTAAGGCTGTCTTCACACTGTAACTACTGTAACTACTGGATCTAAGGCTGTCTTCACACTATAACTACTGTAACTACTGGATCTAAGGCTGTCTTCACACTGTAACTACTGGATCTAAGGCTGTCTTCACACTATAACTACTGGATCTAAGGCTGTCTTCACACTATAACTACTGGATCTAAGGCTGTCTTCACACTGTAACTACTGGATCTAAGGCTGTCTTCACACTGTAACTACTGGATCAAAGTGTTAAGGCTATGGTTCAACCCAGCACTCAGAGAAACCAACACGACAAAGGGAGTGGAAGAAACAAAAATATTTTAATAAAAGTTCAAATTGTCTTAGTCCAAAAACAACTGAAGAAAAGGAACAGAGTGGGCTAGTCGGCTCCGGAGGAAGGAGAGGCTGAGGCAGGCAGGCAGGCAGGCAGGCAGGCAGGCAGGCAGGCAGGCAGGCAGACCGACAGGCAGGAAGGCAGGCCGGTTGGGAGGTATGACTGAACTGAAGACAAAACAAACGACAGGTTAAGGAGAGTGGAGAGCCAGGCTGAAGACAAAGACAAAATAACTTTACTGGTGAGCCAAGTTACCGCTCTGGTAAGAACAACGATCTGGCGCCGGTGGAGAGCCATGCCCAGGAATAAGTAGTGTAGGTTGATGAGAGAATAGGATGCAGCTGCGTAGGCAGGAATCACTGGAAACAACCCGCAGCTGCACAGGAGAGGCAGATCCTGAGCCCGCCCCCTGCTCCACTCCAGACACACCCACATAAAGGGGACAAACACACATACAACAGAAAAAGAGGGGACAAAACAAGGAGGAAGGGAAACAGAACAGGGAGAGACAAGCTGCCCACATAACACAAAGGCTGTCTTCACACTGTAACTACTGGATCTAAGGCTGTCTTCACACTGTAACTACTGGATCTAAGGCTGTCTTCACACCATAACTACTGGATCTAAGGCTGTCTTCACACTGTAACTACTGTAACTACTGGATCTAAGGCTGTCTTCACACTATAAATACTGGATCTAAGGCTGTCTTCACACTGTAACTACTGGATCTAAGGCTGTCTTCACACTGTGACTACTGTAACTACTGGATCTAAGGCTGTCTTCACACTGTAACTACTGGATCTAAGGCTGTCTTCACACTGTAACTACTGGATCTAAGGCTGTCTTCACACTGTAACTACTGGATCTAAGGCTGTCTTCACACTGTAATACTGGATCTAAGGCTGTCTTCACACTGAAACTACTGGATCTAAGGCTGTCTTCACACTGTAACTACTGGATCTAAAGCTGTCTTCACACTATAACTACTGTAACTACTGGATCTAAGGCTGTCTTCACACTGTAACTACTGTAACTACTGGATATAAGGCTGTCTTCACACTATAACTACTGTAACTACTGGATCTAAGGCTGTCTTCACACTGTAACTACTGGATCTAAGGCTGTCTTCACACTGTAACTACTGGATCTAAGGCTGTCTTCACACTATAACTACTGTAACTACTGGATCTAAGGCTGTCTTCACACTATAAATACTGGATCTAAGGCTGTCTTCACACTGTAACTACTGGATCTAAGGCTGTCTTCACACTGTGACTACTGTAACTACTGGATCTAAGGCTGTCTTCACACTGTAACTACTGGATCTAAGGCTGTCTTCACACTGTAACTACTGGATCTAAGGCTGTCTTCACACTGTAACTACTGGATCTAAGGCTGTCTTCACACTGTAACTACTGGATCTAAGGCTGTCTTCACACTGAAGCTACTGGATCTAAGGCTGTCTTCACACTGTAACTACTGGATCTAAAGCTGTCTTCACACTATAACTACTGTAACTACTGGATCTAAGGCTGTCTTCACACTGTAACTACTGTAACTACTGGATCTAAGGCTGTCTTCACACTATAACTACTGTAACTACTGGATCTAAGGCTGTCTTCACACTGTAACTACTGGATCTAAGGCTGTCTTCACACTGTAACTACTGGATCTAAGGCTGTCTTCACACTGTAACTACTGGATCTAAGGCTGTCTTCACACCATAACTACTGGATCTAAGGCTGTCTTCACACTGTAACTACTGTAACTACTGGATCTAAGGCTGTCTTCACACTGTAACTACTGTAACTACTGGATCTAAGGCTGTCTTCACACTGTAACTACTGTAACTACTGGATCTAAGGCTGTCTTCACACTGTAACTACTGGATCTAAGGCTGTCTTCACACTGTAACTACTGGATCTAAGGCTGTCTTCACACTGTAACTACTGGATCTAAGGCTGTCTTCACACCATAACTACTGGATCTAAGGCTGTCTTCACACTGTAACTACTGTAACTACTGGATCTAAGGCTGTCTTCACACTATAAATACTGGATCTAAGGCTGTCTTCACACTGTAACTACTGGATCTAAGGCTGTCTTCACACTGTAACTACTGGATCTAAGGCTGTCTTCACACTGTAACTACTGGATCTAAGGCTGTCTTCACACTGTAACTACTGGATCTAAGGCTGTCTTCACACTGTAACTACTGGATCTAAGGCTGTCTTCACACTGAAACTACTGGATCTAAGGCTGTCTTCACACTGTAACTACTGGATCTAAAGTTGTCTTCACACTGTAACTACTGTAACTACTGGATCTAAGGCTGTCTTCACACTGTAACTACTGTAACTACTGGATCTAAGGCTGTCTTCACACTGTAACTACTGGATCTAAGGCTGTCTTCACACTGTAACTACTGGATCTAAGGCTGTCTTCACACTATAACTACTGTAACTACTGGATCTAAGGCTGTCTTCACACTGTAACTACTGGATCTAAGGCTGTCTTCACACTATAACTACTGGATCTAAGGCTGTCTTCACACTATAACTACTGTAACTACTGGATCTAAGGCTGTCTTCACACTATAAATACTGGATCTAAGGCTGTCTTCACACTGTAACTACTGGATCTAAGGCTGTCTTCACACTGTGACTACTGGATCTAAGGCTGTCTTCACACTGTAACTACTGGATCTAAGGCTGTCTTCACACTGTAACTACTGGATCTAAGGCTGTCTTTACACTGTAACTACTGGATCTAAGGCTGTCTTTACACTGTAACTACTGGATCTAAGGCTGTCTTCACACTGTAACTACTGGATCTAAGGCTGTCTTCACACTGAAGCTACTGGATCTAAGGCTGTCTTCACACTGTAACTATTGGATCTAAAGCTGTCTTCACACTATAACTACTGTAACTACTGGATCTAAGGCTGTCTTCACACTGTAACTACTGTAACTACTGGATCTAAGGCTGTCTTCACACTGTAACTACTGTAACTACTGGATCTAAGGCTGTCTTCACACTATAACTACTGTAACTACTGGATCTAAGGCTGTCTTCACACTGTAACTACTGGATCTAAGGCTGTCTTCACACTATAACTACTGGATCTAAGGCTGTCTTCACACTATAACTACTGTAACTACTGGATCTAAGGCTGTCTTCACACTGTAACTACTGGATCTAAGGCTGTCTTCACACTGTAACTACTGGATCAAAGTGTTAAGGCTATGGTTCAACCCAGCACTCAGAGAAACCAACACGACAAAGGGAGTGGAAGAAACAAAAATATTTTAATAAAAGTTCAAATTGTCTTAGTCCAAAAACAACTGAAGAAAAGGAACAGAGTGGGCTAGTCGGCTCCGGAGGAAGGAGAGGCTGAGGCAGGCAGGCAGGCAGGCAGGCAGGCAGGCAGGCAGACCGACAGGCAGGAAGGCAGGCCGGTTGGGAGGTATGACTGAACTGAAGACAAAACAAACGACAGGTTAAGGAGAGTGGAGAGCCAGGCTGAAGACAAAGACAAAATAACTTTACTGGTGAGCCAAGTTACCGCTCTGGTAAGAACAACGATCTGGCGCCGGTGGAGAGCCATGCCCAGGAATAAGTAGTGTAGGTTGATGAGAGAATAGGATGCAGCTGCGTAGGCAGGAATCACTGGAAACAACCCGCAGCTGCACAGGAGAGGCAGATCCTGAGCCCGCCCCCTGCTCCACTCCAGACACACCCACATAAAGGGGACAAACACACATACAACAGAAAAAGAGGGGACAAAACAAGGAGGAAGGGAAACAGAACAGGGAGAGACAAGCTGCCCACATAACAGTACCCCCCCCTCAATGGTCGCCACCTGGCGACCCACCAGGCCTGTCAGGGTTGTCGTGATGGAAGTCCGTGATCAGCTGAGGATCCAACACAAACGCTTAGGGACCCAAGACCTCTCCTCTGGTCCATAACCTTCCCAATCGACTAGGTATTGGAGACCCCTACCCCGCCTCCGAGAGTCCAGGAGCCTACTGACGGTGTAGGCCGGATGGTCGTCAATGAGGCGAACAGGTGGAGGTGGATCAGCCGGCGGACACAAAAGGCTGGAGGACACAGGTTTCAGTTGGGAGACGTGGAAGGTAGGGTGTATCTTCATGGCTGAAGGCAACTTCAAACGAACCGCAGCGGGGTTAATAATGGACTCCACCACAAACGGACCCAGGTACCGAGGAGACAGCTTGCGTGATTTGGTACGAAGAGGTACGTTCTTAGATGACAGCCAAACCTCTTGACCAGGATGAAACACAGGTGCGGGAGTCCTGCTCCTATCCGCTGTTGTCTTGTTCCTGTCGGTGGTCCGAAGCAATGCTTCCCGAGCGTCGCTCCACACTCTCTGGCAGCGGCGGAGGTTCTCCTGAACCGAAGGAACAGCCAATTCCTTCTCCTGAGCAGGAAACAGAGGGGGTTGATAACCCATGGTAACCTCGAAGGGTGAAAGACCGGTGGCAGAGGCGGTGAGGGAGTTGTGGGCGTACTCTATCCAGGGCAGATGTTTAGCCCAGGATGATGGATGTTGAGCAGCCACACACCGAAGGGTTGCTTCGAGGTTCTGATTGGCTCTTTCTGTTTGACCGTTGGTCTGGGGATGAAACCCTGAGGACAGACTAACGGAAGCACCCAAAGCAGAACAGAAACCCTTCCAAACACGGGAAGTAAACTGTGGGCCTCTATCAGATACGATGTCCACAGGTATTCCATGGGGACGGAATACATGTTGGACTAGGAGGTCCGCTGTCTCACTGGCAGACGGTAATTTTGGTAATGCTATATAGTGGACAGATTTAGAGAATCTGTCCACAATGGTAAGTATAGTATCATTACCTTCAGACTTGGGTAGGCCGGTGACAAAATCCATGGCAATGTGGGACCAGGGACGGCTGGGAACTGGGAGGGGTAGCAGCAGCCCCGAAGGGGACTGATGGGAGGCTTTGCCCCGAGCACAGGTTGAACAGGCTGCCACAAAAGCCCGAACGTCAGTTTCCATTGAAGGCCACCAAAAATGTCTCCTAAGCAGCGTCAACGTGCGTCTCATCCCAGGGTGACCAGCAAAACGGGAGGTGTGAATCCACTGCAACACCTGAGACCGGACCGTCTCGGGAACAAAGAGTAGGTTGGGAGGTCCATCACCCGGTCCCGGGTCCGTGGCAAGTGCAGTCTTCACAAGAGACTCGATCTCCCACTGAACAGCCGCCACGACGCATGAGGAAGGCAGGACTGCCTCAGGCTCGCTGGTCTCCGAAGGGTCAGCAAACTGGCGGGACAAAGCATCTGGTTTAACATTTCTTGACCCCGGTCTGTATGTAAGAATAAAGTTAAACCTACTAAAAAACAGGGCCCATCTGGCTTGGCGTGAGTTGAGTCTCTTAGTGGCTTGGATGTAAGCCAAGTTTTTGTGGTCAGTCCAGACCACAAACGGCAATTCAGCTCCATCCAGCCAGTGCCGCCATTCTTCCAGTGCAAGCTTGACCGCCAGCAGTTCCCGGTTTCCAACGTCGTAATTCCGTTCTGTGGGTGACAATTTCTTGGAGAAGAAAGCACAGGGGTGAAGCCTCTGGTCAGTGGGGGAGCGCTGGGAGAGGACTGCTCCCACACCTGAGTCCGACGCGTCCACCTCCACAACAAACTGCAGAGAGGAATTGGGGTGTATCAACACGGGGGAGGTGGAAAACAGTTCCTTCAAAACCCCTACCGCCTGCTCCGCCTCAGGGGACCACCGAAAAGGGACTTTAGGAGATGTGAGTCTTGTAAGGGGTGCCACCACTCTACTAAAACCCTTAATGAATCTACGGTAGAAGTTAGCAAAGCCCAAAAATCGTTGAAGTTGCTTACGGGTGGTGGGTGTGGGCCATTCCGTCACTGCCCGGATCTTCTCGGGGTCCGCCTTCACCTGCCCGCTCTCAATTATGAATCCAAGGAACGATGTAGACTGTTTGTGGAACTCACACTTCTCTGCTTTGACGTACAGCTTGTTCTCCAAGAGCCGTTGAAGGACTTGACGGACGTGTGACTCATGCTCCTCGGGTGACTTGGAAAAAACAAGAATATCATCCAGGTATACAAAGACAAAACGGTTCAAAAAATCCCTAAGAACATCGTTCACCATGGCTTGGAAAACCGCAGGGGCATTTGAAAGCCCAAAGGGCATGACCAAATACTCAAAATGTCCCAGTGGAGTGTTGAAAGCGGTTTTCCACTCATCTCCCTTTCGGATTCGGACAAGGTGATAAGCATTCCTGAGGTCGAGCTTGGAAAACACTGTGGCGCCATGCAGAGGTTCAAAAGCTGAGTTGATGAGTGGAAGGGGATACTTGTTTTTAACAGTTATGTTGTTTAAACCCCTGAAATCGATACAGGGGCGTAATGACTTGTCCTTCTTTTCCACGAAAAAGAAACCTGCACCCAAAGGAGACGACGAGGGACGGATTATGCCCGAGACCAGAGAATCACCAATGTACTGCTCCATTGCCTCTCTTTCCGGTCGGGACAGATTGTATAACCGACTAGAGGGCAAGGGAGCACCAGGAAGCAGTTCAATAGGGCAATCATAAGGCCTGTGTGGTGGTAGAGACAGAGCCTTGTCCTTACTGAAAACCTCCGCTAGGTCATGGTATTCTTTGGGGACAGATGACAGATCAAGAGGAGCTGAGGGAGGAGTTGGGTTACACTTAGTGGGGGGAACCGCTGACCTCAGGCACTCGGAATGGCAGTTAGTGCTCCAACTGAAAATGGTGTGACGTGTCCAATCAATTTGTGGGTTGTGAAGAGCCAACCAGGGGAAGCCAAGGATTAGGGAGGTAGCTGAGCCAGACATAACTCTTAGCTGAATAATTTCACAATGATTGCCAGAAATCACTAGGGAAACGGGGGTGGTTTGATGAGTTATCTCCGCGAGGAGGCGCCCATCAAGGGCTGTGACCCGGATGGGGGTAGGTAGTGGCTCCATGGGGATACGAGCTTGTGTAACGAACTGGTGGCTAATAAAGTTATCTTCTGCACCTGAGTCTATGAGAGCTGAGAGTGGCAGGGAATGACTCTGGAAACGTAAGGTTACAGGTACTTGTAATCGGGGAATGATGGGTTCAGGATCTAACTCTGGGCTCGCAAGTAGACCCACCGTTACGAGCGAGCCTTGTCTTTTGGCCGCTTAGGGCATGTAGCCAGAATGTGTGTGGCGTCTCCACAGTACAGGCACTCACCCGCCTGGAAGCGCCGTTGCCGCTCAGCTGGAGGTAGTCGAGCTCGACCCACTTGCATAGGTTCCTCCTCTGTGCTCGGGATGGAATCAGGAACAAGAAGCTGCCGACTCCGGAGAGGCGAGACTCGAGTGGTTGGAGGCTGGGGAACTCGTCCTCCTAGATGTGGCCGATCGCCTCTCTCCCGACGCCTCTCCCGCAACCGATTGTCTAGCTTGATGGACAGGGAAACGAGAGAATGTAAATCATGTGGCTCATCACGAGCAGCCAGTTCATCCTTAATGGCTTCATTTAAACCGTTTAGAAATGCTCCTTGAAGTGCCACATTGTTCCACTTGGAGTCCGCTGCCAACGTCCAGAACTCAATAGAGTACTCTGCCACACTGTTAGAACCCTGCCTCAAATTAAAAAGTATCTTGGAGGAATTACCCACATGGTCAGGATGGTCAAAAACAGTCTTCAATTTAGCAGAGAAATCAGCAAAAGTCAATCCAGTCAAAGTTTGATCTGAACACACAGCCTCAGCCCAAACCAGAGCTTTCCCTCTTAACAGCCCCAGAACATAATGTACCTTAGATGAATCAGTAGAAAACGACAGTGGTCTCTGCCGAAAAATCAAGTCACACTGAAGCAAAAATCCCCGGCACTTGTCCAATTCTCCATTGAACGGTTCAGGCGACGTGACAGGGGGTTCCCGACGGAACGAAGCCTGCCTAGTGTCCGAGGAAACAACTTGGGGTGCATCAAACTGGGGGTCAGAGAGAGATGGAGAACTGATAACAGACAATTTAGAGACGTGTGTAGTTAACTGAGTCACCTGGTTCAGCAGTTGATGATTATCCTCCACAAGAGTCCGAATCAACTGGTCATGCTGTCCTAGCAACGTTCCTTGAGCCTGGATAGCTTGTTGGAAGCTGTCTTTGTTTGCCCCGTGCTGTTTCTCTGTTGGGTCCATGGCCAGATCGTTCTGTTAAGGCTATGGTTCAACCCAGCACTCAGAGAAACCAACACGACAAAGGGAGTGGAAGAAACAAAAATATTTTAATAAAAGTTCAAATTGTCTTAGTCCAAAAACAACTGAAGAAAAGGAACAGAGTGGGCTAGTCGGCTCCGGAGGAAGGAGAGGCTGAGGCAGGCAGGCAGGCAGGCAGGCAGGCAGGCAGGCAGACCGACAGGCAGGAAGGCAGGCCGGTTGGGAGGTATGACTGAACTGAAGACAAAACAAACGACAGGTTAAGGAGAGTGGAGAGCCAGGCTGAAGACAAAGACAAAATAACTTTACTGGTGAGCCAAGTTACCGCTCTGGTAAGAACAACGATCTGGCGCCGGTGGAGAGCCATGCCCAGGAATAAGTAGTGTAGGTTGATGAGAGAATAGGATGCAGCTGCGTAGGCAGGAATCACTGGAAACAACCCGCAGCTGCACAGGAGAGGCAGATCCTGAGCCCGCCCCCTGCTCCACTCCAGACACACCCACATAAAGGGGACAAACACACATACAACAGAAAAAGAGGGGACAAAACAAGGAGGAAGGGAAACAGAACAGGGAGAGACAAGCTGCCCACATAACACAAAGGCTGTCTTCACACTGTAACTACTGGATCTAAGGCTGTCTTCACACTGTAACTACTGGATCTAAGGCTGTCTTCACACCATAACTACTGGATCTAAGGCTGTCTTCACACTGTAACTACTGTAACTACTGGATCTAAGGCTGTCTTCACACTATAAATACTGGATCTAAGGCTGTCTTCACACTGTAACTACTGGATCTAAGGCTGTCTTCACACTGTGACTACTGTAACTGTCATGAGCCTCTCACTCCACCGGGTTACCACCTTTATTTTCTTCCACTCTGCTCACCACTCTCTCTACTCAGCCTAACTAGCTCCACCTGTCCCTGCTCTGCTCTGCTCTAATTACTCTGCCAGCTGCGCTGCATTACCCACTACCTCTCCCAGTATTTAAGGCCCTGTCTTTCAGCTCTCCGGTGTCAGATCGTCTGCAAAGCTCACACCCGGAACCTGTTTGCTCGCGCTTCTGGCTCACCCTGGTTTTGTGACCCCGGACCTGCCTGATTTTTGGATACTCTTCTGCCCCAGGAGATCCAGACCTGCTTCTGCCATACGACTCCTGACTACTCTTCAATCCCGGTAACTCTGACCAGCCTTCTGCCTTGCTACTACGTATTTTGGATTTCCCTTGAACTGTACTGCTGCCTTGTTTCATTCCGCCCTGTTGTGTCTGTGTCTCCCCCCCCCAGGACTTCTGGACCACCCACCACCGGCTTCATAGGACGCATCGCTGCCACTGGGGGGGGCACAGACCCAGCACATTGGACGGGATCCCTGTTACCCCTGGAGCCTTCATTCACTCCCTACTTCCCTTTTCCCTTAAGTTTTAATAAACTTTCTGGTGTGACGCAATTGTGGTCCTCTGGTCGTCTGTCTGAACCGTGACAGTACGATCTGACCATTATGGACTCAGCGCACACTTTCCCCGACATGGAAACCGATGAGCATGAGCAGCAGTTCCAGCAGCAGCAACAACAACTCGCCATGATCATTCAACTCCTCACCAACCTTACCCCAGCTAGCCCTGCCCCCGAGTTACCTGCCCCGGTCATTGCAGCCGCTGCTCCGGAACCCAAGATTGGAAACCCCGAGCGGTTCAACGGCGACTCAACCCAGGTCCGGCCATTCCTGACTAGCTGCCGACTTCAGTTCTCCTTGCAGCCAAGGACCTTCGCCACGGAGGGGGCTAAAGTTGGGTATGCCATCACTCACCTGACGGGCCGAGCTCGACTCTGGGGAACAGCAGAGTTCGAACGTCAAACCCCCGCATGTGCAACCTTCGACCTGTTTGCTGAGGAGATGCTGAAGGTGTTTGACCTGGATTCACCAACCGCAGAGGCGTCTCGTGAACTGTTCAGTATTCGACAAGGCAGACGTACAGTCGCAGACCATTCCATCGACTTCCGAACCCTGGCTAGACGAAGTTCTTGGAACACACCATCGTTGGTGGACGCGTTCTTCCATAGTTTGGCTGACTATATCAAGGACGAGTTGGTCTCCCATGAACTGCCTTCCACTCTTGATGAAGCCATCGCACTGACTGTCAGGATCGACAGAAGGATACAGACCCGTCGTCGTGAGAGGGGGCGCCAAGGTCCACCTACTACCGGCATTCGGAGAGATCCGACTGGGCTCCTGTCATCTACTGCCACTCACCCAGGTCAGTTTGATCAGTCTGAGCCTATGGAGATTGGGCGAGCCTCTCTCACTCCTGCAGAGCGCCAGCGCCGCTTCACCTCAAACCTCTGCCTCTATTGTGGAGGTGATGGACATCGTGTGGTAACCTGCCCTTTAAAGGGCCGAAGCTCACCGGGCATAGGGGGAGTCCGGTTGAGTTCAATGACCATCCAGTCCTCCGACCGCAAACCCCTGCTGCAAGTTCACCTCCGCCTCTCTGACTCAACTCACACCCTGGCTGCTCTGGTGGATTCTGGCGCCGAAGCCAACATAATGGACATCAAGCTGGCACGCCAACTGGGACTGGAGAACCTCCGTTTGACACCTCCTATTCCTGCCCGGGCACTGGACGGACACTTACTCGGATCGGTCACTCATGTCACGGCCCCGGTCTCGATGGGTCTGTCCGGAAACCATCAAGAAACTATCCAGTTTCACCTGCTCCCCTCTCCAGGCCAACCCCTCATCCTGGGTTACCCATGGCTCCGCCGGCACAACCCTCAGCTCGACTGGGTGACCGGGGTGATCAGGGAGTGGGGAGAGGACTGCCACCGAACCTGCCTGCTTGCTGCCGCACTACCCCCTCGGCCAGTACCTACTAACTCCGCTCCTGACCTCTCCAATGTCCCAGAATGCTACCATGGTCTCAGAGAGGTGTTTAACAAAGCAAGAGCCACATCTCTGCCCCCTCACCGACCGTACGACTGTGCCATCGACCTCCTCCCTGGAACAGCCCCTCCAAAGGGTCGTCTTTATTCATTGTCTGCTCCTGAAAGAAAGTCCATGGAGGACTACATCAATGGCTCTCTGTCCGCAGGATTAATCCGTTCATCTTCATCTCCTGCTGGTGCTGGCTTCTTCTTTGTGGGGAAGAAGGACGGATCTCTTCGCCCCTGCATCGACTACAGGGGACTCAACGACATCACAGTGAAAAACCGTTACCCTCTGCCTCTGCTCACCTCTGCTTTTGAGTTGCTCCAGGGAGCCACTGTTTTTACCAAGTTGGATCTCAGAAACGCTTACCACCTAGTGCGGATCCGGGAGGGAGATGAATGGAAAACCGCATTCAATACACCAACAGGCCACTACGAGTATCTGGTTATGCCTTTTGGCCTCACCAATGCTCCTGCTGTGTTCCAGGCTCTAGTGAATGATGTACTGCGGGACATGTTAAACAAGTTTGTCTTCGTTTACCTGGATGACATCCTAATCTACTCCAGAAACCTGTCTGAACACACCCGCCATGTCCAGCAAGTCCTTCATCGTCTTCTGGAGAATTCCCTCTACGCCAAGGCAGAGAAATGTGAGTTTCACGTCAAGACAGTGGCCTTCCTGGGGTACATAGTGGCAGAGGGAAGTATCCAAATGGATCCTGCCAAAGTATCAGCAGTCACTTCATGGCCAGTTCCGGAGAACAGAAAGAAGCTGCAACAGTTTCTGGGGTTTGCTAACTTCTACAGAAAGTTTATCCGGAACTACAGTACCGTTGCTGCCCCTCTCACTGCTCTAACCAGCACCAAGCAACCCTTCACCTGGACCCCAGCAGCCGACAAAGCCTTCAGTACCCTCAAGGTGAGGTTCACCTCCGCTCCCATCCTCCAGATGCCTGATGTGGACCGGCAATTCATTGTGGAGGTGGACGCCTCGGATGTGGGAGTTGGTGCTGTGATTTCTCAGTGGGCTGCGGAGGATAGGAAGCTCCATCCCTGTGCCTTTTTCTCACGTCGGTTGTCCCCCTCTGAGTGCAATTACGACATAGGGAACCGTGAGCTGCTGGCTGTGAAGCTTGCCTTGGAGGAGTGGCGTCACTGGCTGGAGGGGTCCACCATTCCATTTCTCGTTTGGACCGATCATAAGAACTTGGAGTACATCCGCACGGCCAAACGGTTGAACTCCAGGCAGTCCCGCTGGGCCCTGTTCTTCACCAGGTTTAATTTCACTCTGTCATACCGGCCTGGATCACGCAACACCAAGCCAGACGCCCTCTCCCGTCAATTCCAGAAGGATGACACCCCCTCCAAGGACCCTGTGTCGATTCTGCCAAGTCCCTGCATCGTTGCAGCTCTGACCTGGGCTGTTGAGGAACAGGTGCTGGAGGCTCTCCGTAACCAGCCAGGTCCCAGCACTTGCCCAGCTGACCGCCTTTTTGTCCCCGAAGACCTGAGGTCCCAGGTCGTTCAGTGGGGACATGACTCCCGCCTAGCTTGTCACCCTGGCTCCACCCGCACTTACAACCTGCTCGCCCAGAGGTTCTGGTGGCCCTCTCTGAGAAGGGATGTACGGGAATTCGTCCAAGCCTGCCCCATCTGCAACCAACACAAGTCGTCCTGCCAGCCCCCAGCCGGATTGCTGCAGCCCCTGCCTGTGCCCAGACGTCCCTGGTCTCACATCGCCCTTGACTTTGTCACGGGGCTGCCCCCTTCAAGTGGCATGACCGTCATTCTCACCATTGTTGACCGTTTCAGCAAGATGGCACACTTCATTCCCCTCCCCAAGCTCCCAACCGCCAAGGAGACCGCCCAGGTGGTCCTGGAACACGTCTTCCGGATCCACGGACTGCCTAAGGATGTAGTTTCTGACCGTGGTCCACAATTCTCCTCCGCTTTTTGGAAGGAGTTCTGTCACCTGCTGGGAGCCACAGTCAGTCTGACTTCCGGATTCCATCCCCAATCCAATGGGCAGTCAGAGCGGGCTAATCAGGAGCTCGAGAAGGCACTGCGATGCATGACTTCACGCAACCCCCACTCCTGGTCGCAGCAATTGACATGGGTGGAGTACGCACACAATTCTCTGACCTGCTCTGCCATCGGTATGTCCCCTTTCCAATGTGTTTATGGATACCAGCCTCCTCTATTTGCCAGCCAGGAAGAGGAGGTTACTTGCCCGTCTGCACTTGCTTTTGCCCGTCGATGTCGCCGCACCTGGTCACAAGCCCGAGCCACACTCCTCAGATCCGTTGCCAGCTACACTACCGGGGCCAACCGTCGGAGAATTCCTGCTCCCACCTACCATGTTGGTCAAAGGGTGTGGTTGTCATCGAAGAACCTGCCACTCAGGGTGGAGTCGCAGAAGCTGGCACCTCGGTTCATTGGCCCATTCCCTATCATAAGAGTGATTAGCCCAACTGCTGTCCGGCTCCAACTGCCTAATTCCCTGAGGGTGCACCCCACTTTCCATGTGTCTAAGATTAAGCCCATCCATGAGAGTCCGCTGGTCCCTGCTGCGCCTTGTCCTCCTCCTCCACGGCTCGTCGATGGTGGTCTGGTTTACACCGTCCGCCGCCTGCTTCGGTCCAGACGGAGGGGTAGGGGTCTCCAGTACCTCATTGACTGGGAGGGCTATGGACCTGAGGAAAGGACCTGGGTGCCAGCTAGTCGGATTGTGGATAGGACTCTCATCACCGCTTTCCACCAACGGCATCCTGATCAACCTGCAATCCGTAGGGGCCGCCCCAGAGGGGTCCCTAACCGTCCTGCCCGCTCGGCTTCCTGTCCTGTGCCTGATCCTGTCTCGGGACCTGTCCCATCTCCCGACCACGGCCCTCCGGCTTCCTCCGAGGATGAGGACGTTCACTCGGACCGTTCGGAGGAGTTCTAGCCCTCCTCCGGCTCCCCTCCTCCCGCCCGGCGTGGTGTTGCTCTTGGGACTTCTGGGGCCGTCCCTTGGGGGGGGGGTTCTGTCATGAGCCTCTCACTCCACCGGGTTACCACCTTTATTTTCTTCCACTCTGCTCACCACTCTCTCTACTCAGCCTAACTAGCTCCACCTGTCCCTGCTCTGCTCTGCTCTAATTACTCTGCCAGCTGCGCTGCATTACCCACTACCTCTCCCAGTATTTAAGGCCCTGTCTTTCAGCTCTCCGGTGTCAGATCGTCTGCAAAGCTCACACCCGGAACCTGTTTGCTCGCGCTTCTGGCTCACCCTGGTTTTGTGACCCCGGACCTGCCTGATTTTTGGATACTCTTCTGCCCCAGGAGATCCAGACCTGCTTCTGCCATACGACTCCTGACTACTCTTCAATCCCGGTAACTCTGACCAGCCTTCTGCCTTGCTACTACGTATTTTGGATTTCCCTTGAACTGTACTGCTGCCTTGTTTCATTCCGCCCTGTTGTGTCTGTGTCTCCCCCCCCCAGGACTTCTGGACCACCCACCACCGGCTTCATAGGACGCATCGCTGCCACTGGGGGGGGCACAGACCCAGCACATTGGACGGGATCCCTGTTACCCCTGGAGCCTTCATTCACTCCCTACTTCCCTTTTCCCTTAAGTTTTAATAAACTTTCTGGTGTGACGCAATTGTGGTCCTCTGGTCGTCTGTCTGAACCGTGACAGTAACTACTGGATCTAAGGCTGTCTTCACACTGTAACTACTGGATCTAAGGCTGTCTTCACACTGTAACTACTGGATCTAAGGCTGTCTTCACACTGTAACTACTGGATCTAAGGCTGTCTTCACACTGTAATACTGGATCTAAGGCTGTCTTCACACTGAAACTACTGGATCTAAGGCTGTCTTCACACTGTAACTACTGGATCTAAAGCTGTCTTCACACTATAACTACTGTAACTACTGGATCTAAGGCTGTCTTCACACTGTAACTACTGTAACTACTGGATATAAGGCTGTCTTCACACTATAACTACTGTAACTACTGGATCTAAGGCTGTCTTCACACTGTAACTACTGGATCTAAGGCTGTCTTCACACTGTAACTACTGGATCTAAGGCTGTCTTCACACTATAACTACTGTAACTACTGGATCTAAGGCTGTCTTCACACTATAAATACTGGATCTAAGGCTGTCTTCACACTGTAACTACTGGATCTAAGGCTGTCTTCACACTGTGACTACTGTAACTACTGGATCTAAGGCTGTCTTCACACTGTAACTACTGGATCTAAGGCTGTCTTCACACTGTAACTACTGGATCTAAGGCTGTCTTCACACTGTAACTACTGGATCTAAGGCTGTCTTCACACTGTAACTACTGGATCTAAGGCTGTCTTCACACTGAAGCTACTGGATCTAAGGCTGTCTTCACACTGTAACTACTGGATCTAAAGCTGTCTTCACACTATAACTACTGTAACTACTGGATCTAAGGCTGTCTTCACACTGTAACTACTGTAACTACTGGATCTAAGGCTGTCTTCACACTATAACTACTGTAACTACTGGATCTAAGGCTGTCTTCACACTGTAACTACTGGATCTAAGGCTGTCTTCACACTATAACTACTGGATCTAAGGCTGTCTTCACACTATAACTACTGTAACTACTGGATCTAAGGCTGTCTTCACACTGTAACTACTGGATCTAAGGCTGTCTTCACACTGTAACTACTGGATCCAAGGCTGTCTTCACACTGTAACTACTGGATCTAAGGCTGTCTTCACAATGTAACTACTGGATCTAAGGCTGTCTTCACACTGTAACTACTGGATCTAAGGCTGTCTTCACACCATAACTACTGGTTCTAAGGCTGTCTTCACACTGTGACTACTGTAACTACTGGATCTAAGGCTGTCTTCACACTGTAACTACTGGATCTAAGGCTGTCTTCACACTGTAACTACTGGATCTAAGGCTGTCTTCACACTGTAACTACTGGATCTAAGGCTGTCTTCACACTGTGACTACTGGATCTAAGGCTGTCTTCACACTGTAACTACTGGATCTAAGGCTGTCTTCACACTGTAACTACTGGATCTAAGGCTGTCTTCACACTGTAACTACTGGATCTAAGGCTGTCTTCACACTGTAACTACTGGATCTAAGGCTGTCTTCACACTGTAACTACTGGATCTAAGGCTGTCTTTACACTGTAACTACTGGATCTAAGGCTGTCTTCACACTGTGACTACTGTAACTACTGGATCTAAAGCTGTCTTCACACTGTAACTACTGGATCTAAGGCTGTCTTCACACTGTAACTACTGGATCTAAGGCTGTCTTCACACTGTAACTACTGGATCTAAGGCTGTCTTCACACTGTAACTACTGTAACTACTGGATCTAAGGCTGTCTTCACACTGTAACTACTGGATCTAAGGCTGTCTTCACACTGTAACTACTGTAACTACTGGATCTAAGGCTGTCTTCACACTGTAACTACTGTAACTACTGGATCTAAGGCTTTCTTCACACCATAACTACTGGATCTAAGGCTGTCTTCACACTGTAACTACTGTAACTACTGGATCTAAGGCTGTCTTCACACTATAACTACTGGATCTAAGGCTGTCTTCACACTGTGACTACTGTAACTACTGGATCTAAGGCTGTCTTCACACTGTAACTACTGGATCTAAGGCTGTCTTCACACTGTAACTACTGGATCTAAGGCTGTCTTCACACTGTAACTACTGGATCTAAGGCTGTCGTCACACTGTAACGACTGGATATAAGGCTGTCTTCACACTGTAACTACTGGATCTAAGGCTGTCTTCACACTGTAACTACTGGATCTAAGGCTGTCTTCACACTGAAACTACTGGATCTAAGGCTGTCTTCACACTGTAACTACTGGATCTAAAGCTGTCTTCACACTATAACTACTGTAACTACTGGATCTAAGGCTGTCTTCACACTGTAACTACTGTAACTACTTGATCTAAGGCTGTCTTCACACTGTAACTACTGTAACTACTGGATCTAAGGCTGTCTTCACACTGTAACTACTGGATCTAAGGCTGTCTTCACACTGTAACTACTGGATCTAAGGCTGTCTTCACACTGTAACTACTGGATCTAAGGCTGTCTTCACACCATAACTACTGGATCTAAGGCTGTCTTCACACTGTAACTACTGTAACTACTGGATCTAAGGCTGTCTTCACACTATAAATACTGGATCTAAGGCTGTCTTCACACTGTAACTACTGGATCTAAGGCTGTCTTCACACTGTGACTACTGTAACTACTGGATCTAAGGCTGTCTTCACACTGTAACTACTGGATCTAAGGCTGTCTTCACACTGTAACTACTGGATCTAAGGCTGTCTTCACACTGTAACTACTGGATCTAAGGCTGTCTTCACACTGTAACTACTGGATCTAAGGCTGTCTTCACACTGTAACTACTGGATCTAAGGCTGTCTTCACACTGTAACTACTGGATCTAAGGCTGTCTTCACACTGAAACTACTGGATCTAAGGCTGTCTTCACACTGTAACTACTGGATCTAAAGCTGTCTTCACACTATAACTACTGTAACTACTGGATCTAAGGCTGTCTTCACACTGTAACTACTGTAACTACTTGATCTAAGGCTGTCTTCACACTGTAACTACTGGATCTAAGGCTGTCTTCACACTGTAACTACTGTAACTACTGGATCTAAGGCTGTCTTCACACTGTAACTACTGTAACTACTGGATCTAAGGCTGTCTTCACACTGTAACTACTGGATCTAAGGCTGTCTTCACACTGTAACTACTGGATCTAAGGCTGTCTTCACACTGTAACTACTGGATCTAAGGCTGTCTTCACACCATAAGTACTGGATCTAAGGCTGTCTTCACACTGTAACTACTGTAACTACTGGATCTAAGGCTGTCTTCACACTGTAACTACTGGATCTAAGGCTTTCTTCACACCATAACTACTGGATCTAAGGCTGTCTTCACACTGTAACTACTGTAACTACTGGATCTAAGGCTGTCTTCACACTATAACTACTGGATCTAAGGCTGTCTTCACACTGTGACTACTGTAACTACTGGATCTAAGGCTGTCTTCACACTGTAACTACTGGATCTAAGGCTGTCTTCACACTGTAACTACTGGATCTAAGGCTGTCTTCACACTGAAACTACTGGATCTAAGGCTATCTTCACACTGTAACTACTGGATCTAAAGCTGTCTTCACACTATAACTACTGTAACTACTGGATCTAAGGCTGTCTTCACACTGTAACTACTGGATCTAAGGCTGTCTTCACACTGTAACTACTGGATCTAAGGCTGTCTTCACACTGTAACTACTGGATCTAAGGCTGTCTTCATACTGTAACTACTGGATCTAAGGCTGTCTTCACACCATAACTACTGGATCTAAGGCTGTCTTCACACTGTAACTACTGTAACTACTGGATCTAAGGCTGTCTTCACACTATAAATACTGGATCTAAGGCTGTCTTCACACTGTAACTACTGGATCTAAGGCTGTCTTCACACTGTGACTACTGTAACTACTGGATCTAAGGCTGTCTTCACACTGTAACTACTGGATCTAAGGCTGTCTTCACACTGTAACTACTGGATCTAAGGCTGTCTTCACACTGTAACTACTGGATCTAAGGCTGTCTTCACACTGTAACTACTGGATCTAAGGCTGTCTTCACACTGAAACTACTGGATCTAAGGCTGTCTTCACACTGTAACTACTGGATCTAAAGTTGTCTTCACACTATAACTACTGTAACTACTGGATCTAAGGCTGCCTTCACACTGTAACTACTGTAACTACTGGATCTAAGGCTGTCTTCACACTGTAACTACTGGATCTAAGGCTGTCTTCACACTGTAACTACTGGATCTAAGGCTGTCTTCACACTATAACTACTGGATCTAAGGCTGTCTGGAACACTATAACTACTGTAACTACTGGATCTAAGGCTGTCTTCACACTATAAATACTGGATCTAAGGCTGTCTTCACACTGTAACTACTGGATCTAAGGCTGTCTTCACACTGTGACTACTGTAACTACTGGATCTAAGGCTGTCTTCACACTGTAACTACTGGATCTAAGGCTGTCTTCACACTGTAACTACTGGATCTAAGGCTGTCTTCACACTGTAACTACTGGATCTAAGGCTGTCTTCACACTGTAACTACTGGATCTAAGGCTGTCTTCACACTGAAGCTACTGGATCTAAGGCTGTCTTCACACTGTAACTACTGGATCTAAAGCTGTCTTCACACTATAACTACTGTAACTACTGGATCTAAGGCTGTCTTCACACTGTAACTACTGTAACTACTGGATCTAAGGCTGTCTTCACACTGTAACTACTGTAACTACTGGATCTAAGGCTGTCTTCACACTATAACTACTGTAACTACTGGATCTAAGGCTGTCTTCACACTGTAACTACTGGATCTAAGGCTGTCTTCACACTATAACTACTGGATCTAAGGCTGTCTTCACACTATAACTACTGTAACTACTGGATCTAAGGCTGTCTTCACACTGTAACTACTGGATCTAAGGCTGTCTTCACACTGTAACTACTGGATCTAAGGCTGTCTTCACACTGTAACTACTGGATCTAAGGCTGTCTTCACACTGTAACTACTGGATCTAAGGCAGTCTTCACACTGTAACTACTGGATCTAAGGCTGTCTTCACACTGTAACTACTGGATCTAAGGCTGTCTTCACACTATAACTACTGTAACTACTGGATCTAAGGCTGTCTTCACACTGTAACTACTGGATCTAAGGCTGTCTTCACACTATAAATACTGGATCTAAGGCTGTCTTCACACTGTAACTACTGGATCTAAGGCTGTCTTCACACTGTAACTACTGGATCTAAGGCTGTCTTCACACTGTGACTACTGTAACTACTGGATCTAAGGCTGTCTTCACACTGTAACTACTGGATCTAAGGCTGTCTTCACACTGTAACTACTGGATCTAAGGCTGTCTTCACACTGTAACTACTGGATCTAAGGCTGTCTTCACACTGTAACTACTGGATCTAAGGCTGTCTTCACACTGTAACTACTGGATCTAAGGCTGTCTTTACACTGTAACTACTGGATCTAAGGCTGTCTTCACACTGTAACTACTGGATCTAAGGCTGTCTTCACACTGAAACTACTGGATCTAAGGCTGTCTTCACACTGTAACTACTGGATCTAAGGCTGTCTTCACACTGTAACTACTGGATCTAAGGCTGTCTTCACACTGAAGCTACTGGATCTAAGGCTGTCTTCACACTGTAACTACTGGATCTAAAGCTGTCTTCACACTATAACTACTGTAACTACTGGATCTAAGGCTGTTTTCACACTGTAACTACTGTAACTACTGGATCTAAGGCTGTCTTCACACTGTAACTACTGGATCTAAGGCTGTCTTCACACTGTAACTACTGTAACTACTGGATCTAAGGCTGTCTTCACACTGTAACTACTGTAACTACTGGATCTAAGGCTGTCTTCACACTGTAACTACTGTAACTACTGGATCTAAGGCTGTCTTCACACTATAACTACTGTAACTACTGGATCTAAGGCTGTCTTCACACTGTAACTACTGGATCTAAGGCTGTCTTCACACTATAACTACTGGATCTAAGGCTGTCTTCACACTGTAACTACTGGATCTAAGGCTGTCTTCACACTGTAACTACTGGATCTAAGGCTGTCTTCACACTATAACTACTGTAACTACTGGATCTAAGGCTGTCTTCACACTGTAACTACTGGATCTAAGGCTGTCTTCACACTGTAACTACTGGATCTAAGGCTGTCTTCACACTGTAACTACTGGATCTAAGGCTGTCTTCACACTGTAACTACTGGATCTAAGGCAGTCTTCACACTGTAACTACTGGATCTAAGGCTGTCTTCACACCATAACTACTGGATCTAAGGCTGTCTTCACACTGTAACTACTGTAACTACTGGATCTAAGGCTGTCTTCACACTATAAATACTGGATCTAAGGCTGTCTTCACACTGTAACTACTGGATCTAAGGCTGTCTTCACACTGTGACTACTGTAACTACTGGATCTAAGGCTGTCTTCACACTGTAACTACTGGATCTAAGGCTGTCTTCACACTGTAACTACTGGATCTAAGGCTGTCTTCACACTGTAACTACTGGATCTAAGGCTGTCTTCACACTGTAACTACTGGATCTAAGGCTGTCTTCACACTGTAACTACTGGATCTAAGGCTGTCTTCACACTGTAACTACTGGATCTAAGGCTGTCTTTACACTGTAACTACTGGATCTAAGGCTGTCTTCACACTGTAACTACTGGATCTAAGGCTGTCTTCACACTGAAACTACTGGATCTAAGGCTGTCTTCACACTGTAACTACTGGATCTAAAGCTGTCTTCACACTATAACTACTGTAACTACTGGATCTAAGGCTATCTTCACACTGTAACTACTGGATCTAAGGCTGTCTTCACACTGTAACTACTGGATCTAAGGCTGTCTTCACACTGAAACTACTGGATCTAAGGCTGTCTTCACACTGTAACTACTGGATCTAAGGCTGTCTTCACACTGTGACTACTGTAACTACTGGATCTAAGGCTGTCTTCACACTGTAACTACTGGATCTAAGGCTGTCTTCACACTGTAACTACTGGATCTAAGGCTGTCTTCACACTGTAACTACTGGATCTAAGGCTGTCTTCACACTGTGACTACTGGATCTAAGGCTGTCTTCACACTGTAACTACTGGATCTAAGGCTGTCTTCACACTGTAACTACTGGATCTAAGGCTGTCTTCACACTGAAACTACTGGATCTAAGGCTGTCTTCACACTGTAACTACTGGATCTAAGGCTGTCTTCACACTGTAACTACTGGATCTAAGGCTGTCTTCACACTGAAACTACTGGATCTAAGGCTGTCTTCACACTGTAACTACTGGATCTAAAGCTGTCTTCACACTATAACTACTGTAACTACTGGATCTAAGGCTGTCTTCACACTGTAACTACTGTAACTACTGGATCTAAGGCTGTCTTCACACTGTAACTACTGTAACTACTGGATCTAAGGCTGTCTTCACACTATAACTACTGTAACTACTGGATCTAAGGCTGTCTTCACACTGTAACTACTGGATCTAAGGCTGTCTTCACACTATAACTACTGGATCTAAGGCTGTCTTCACACTATAACTACTGTAACTACTGGATCTAAGGCTGTCTTCACACTATAACTACTGTAACTACTGGATCTAAGGCTGTCTTCACACTGTAACTACTGGATCTAAGGCTGTCTTCACACTATAACTACTGGATCTAAGGCTGTCTTCACACTATAACTACTGTAACTACTGGATCTAAGGCTGTCTTCACACTGTAACTACTGGATCTAAGGCTGTCTTCACACTGTAACTACTGGATCTAAGGCTGTCTTCACACTGTAACTACTGGATCTAAGGCTGTCTTCACACGGTAACTACTGGATCTAAGGCAGTCTTCACACTGTAACTACTGGATCTAAGGCTGTCTTCACACCATAACTACTGGATCTAAGGCTGTCTTCACACTGTAACTACTGTAACTACTGGATCTAAGGCTGTCTTCACACTATAAATACTGGATCTAAGGCTGTCTTCACACTGTAACTACTGGATCTAAGGCTGTCTTCACACTGTGACTACTGTAACTACTGGATCTAAGGCTGTCTTCACACTGTAACTACTGGATCTAAGGCTGTCTTCACACTGTAACTACTGGATCTAAGGCTGTCTTCACACTGTAACTACTGGATCTAAGGCTGTCTTCACACTGTAACTACTGGATCTAAGGCTGTCTTCACACTGTAACTACTGGATCTAAGGCTGTCTTTACACTGTAACTACTGGATCTAAGGCTGTCTTCACACTGTAACTACTGGATCTAAGGCTGTCTTCACACTGAAACTACTGGATCTAAGGCTGTCTTCACACTGTAACTACTGGATCTAAAGCTGTCTTCACACTATAACTACTGTAACTACTGGATCTAAGGCTGTCTTCACACTGTAACTACTGGATCTAAGGCTGTCTTCACACTGTAACTACTGGATCTAAGGCTGTCTTCACACTGAAACTACTGGATCTAAGGCTGTCTTCACACTGTAACTACTGGATCTAAGGCTGTCTTCACACTGTAACTACTGGATCTAAGGCTGTCTTCACACTGTAACTACTGGATCTAAGGCAGTCTTCACACTGTAACTACTGGATCTAAGGCTGTCTTCACACCATAACTACTGGATCTAAGGCTGTCTTCACACTGTAACTACTGTAACTACTGGATCTAAGGCTGTCTTCACACTATAAATACTGGATCTAAGGCTGTCTTCACACTGTAACTACTGGATCTAAGGCTGTCTTCACACTGTGACTACTGTAACTACTGGATCTAAGGCTGTCTTCACACTGTAACTACTGGATCTAAGGCTGTCTTCACACTGTAACTACTGGATCTAAGGCTGTCTTCACACTGTAACTACTGGATCTAAGGCTGTCTTCACACTGTAACTACTGGATCTAAGGCTGTCTTCACACTGTAACTACTGGATCTAAGGCTGTCTTCACACTGTAACTACTGGATCTAAGGCTGTCTTTACACTGTAACTACTGGATCTAAGGCTGTCTTCACACTGTAACTACTGGATCTAAGGCTGTCTTCACACTGAAACTACTGGATCTAAGGCTGTCTTCACACTGTAACTACTGGATCTAAAGCTGTCTTCACACTATAACTACTGTAACTACTGGATCTAAGGCTATCTTCACACTGTAACTACTGGATCTAAGGCTGTCTTCACACTGTAACTACTGGATCTAAGGCTGTCTTCACACTGAAACTACTGGATCTAAGGCTGTCTTCACACTGTAACTACTGGATCTAAGGCTGTCTTCACACTGTGACTACTGTAACTACTGGATCTAAGGCTGTCTTCACACTGTAACTACTGGATCTAAGGCTGTCTTCACACTGTAACTACTGGATCTAAGGCTGTCTTCACACTGTAACTACTGGATCTAAGGCTGTCTTCACACTGTGACTACTGGATCTAAGGCTGTCTTCACACTGTAACTACTGGATCTAAGGCTGTCTTCACACTGTAACTACTGGATCTAAGGCTGTCTTCACACTGAAACTACTGGATCTAAGGCTGTCTTCACACTGTAACTACTGGATCTAAGGCTGTCTTCACACTGTAACTACTGGATCTAAGGCTGTCTTCACACTGAAACTACTGGATCTAAGGCTGTCTTCACACTGTAACTACTGGATCTAAAGCTGTCTTCACACTATAACTACTGTAACTACTGGATCTAAGGCTGTCTTCACACTGTAACTACTGTAACTACTGGATCTAAGGCTGTCTTCACACTGTAACTACTGTAACTACTGGATCTAAGGCTGTCTTCACACTATAACTACTGTAACTACTGGATCTAAGGCTGTCTTCACACTGTAACTACTGGATCTAAGGCTGTCTTCACACTATAACTACTGGATCTAAGGCTGTCTTCACACTATAACTACTGTAACTACTGGATCTAAGGCTGTCTTCACACTATAACTACTGTAACTACTGGATCTAAGGCTGTCTTCACACTGTAACTACTGGATCTAAGGCTGTCTTCACACTATAACTACTGGATCTAAGGCTGTCTTCACACTATAACTACTGTAACTACTGGATCTAAGGCTGTCTTCACACTGTAACTACTGGATCTAAGGCTGTCTTCACACTGTAACTACTGGATCTAAGGCTGTCTTCACACTGTAACTACTGGATCTAAGGCTGTCTTCACACGGTAACTACTGGATCTAAGGCAGTCTTCACACTGTAACTACTGGATCTAAGGCTGTCTTCACACCATAACTACTGGATCTAAGGCTGTCTTCACACTGTAACTACTGTAACTACTGGATCTAAGGCTGTCTTCACACTATAAATACTGGATCTAAGGCTGTCTTCACACTGTAACTACTGGATCTAAGGCTGTCTTCACACTGTGACTACTGTAACTACTGGATCTAAGGCTGTCTTCACACTGTAACTACTGGATCTAAGGCTGTCTTCACACTGTAACTACTGGATCTAAGGCTGTCTTCACACTGTAACTACTGGATCTAAGGCTGTCTTCACACTGTAACTACTGGATCTAAGGCTGTCTTCACACTGTAACTACTGGATCTAAGGCTGTCTTTACACTGTAACTACTGGATCTAAGGCTGTCTTCACACTGTAACTACTGGATCTAAGGCTGTCTTCACACTGAAACTACTGGATCTAAGGCTGTCTTCACACTGTAACTACTGGATCTAAAGCTGTCTTCACACTATAACTACTGTAACTACTGGATCTAAGGCTGTCTTCACACTGTAACTACTGGATCTAAGGCTGTCTTCACACTGTAACTACTGGATCTAAGGCTGTCTTCACACTGAAACTACTGGATCTAAGGCTGTCTTCACACTGTAACTACTGGATCTAAGGCTGTCTTCACACTGTGACTACTGTAACTACTGGATCTAAGGCTGTCTTCACACTGTAACTACTGGATCTAAGGCTGTCTTCACACTGTAACTACTGGATCTAAGGCTGTCTTCACACTGTAACTACTGGATCTAAGGCTGTCTTCACACTGTGACTACTGGATCTAAGGCTGTCTTCACACTGTAACTACTGGATCTAAGGCTGTCTTCACACTGTAACTACTGGATCTAAGGCTGTCTTCACACTGTAACTACTGGATCTAAGGCTGTCTTCACACTGTAACTACTGGATCTAAGGCTGTCTTCACACTGTAACTACTGGATCTAAGGCTGTCTTCACACTGTAACTACTGGATCTAATGCTGTCTTCACACTGTAACTACTGGATCTAAAGCTGTCTTCACACTATAACTACTGTAAC
Source organism: Coregonus lavaretus (assembly GCF_964263955.1). Classification (NCBI taxonomy): domain Eukaryota; kingdom Metazoa; phylum Chordata; class Actinopteri; order Salmoniformes; family Salmonidae; genus Coregonus; species Coregonus lavaretus. The sequence goes on from NW_028156441.1 coordinate 160,492, forward strand.
TACTGGATCTAAGGCTGTCTTCACACTGTAACTACTGTAACTACTGGATCTAAGGCTGTCTTCACACTGTAACTACTGGATCTAAGGCTGTCTTCACACTGTAACTACTGGATCTAATGCTGTCTTCACACTGTAACTACTGGATCTAAAGCTGTCTTCACACTGTAACTACTGTAACTACTGGATCTAAGGCTGTCTTCACACTATAACTACTGTAACTACTGGATCTAAGGCTGTCTTCAAACTGTAACTACTGGATCTAAGGCTGTCTTCACACTATAACTACTGGATCTAAGGCTGTCTTCACACTATAACTACTGTAACTACTGGATCTAAGGCTGTCTTCACACTGTAACTACTGGATCTAAGGCTGTCTTCACACTGTAACTACTGGATCTAAGGCTGTCTTCACACTGTAACTACTGGATCTAAGGCTGTCTTCACACTGTAACTACTGGATCTAAGGCAGTCTTCACACTGTAACTACTGGATCTAAGGCTGTCTTCACACCATAACTACTGGATCTAAGGCTGTCTTCACACTGTAACTACTGTAACTACTGGATCTAAGGCTGTCTTCACACTATAAATACTGGATCTAAGGCTGTCTTCACACTGTAACTACTGGATCTAAGGCTGTCTTCACATTGTGACTACTGTAACTACTGGATCTAAGGCTGTCTTCACACTGTAACTACTGGATCTAAGGCTGTCTTCACACTGTAACTACTGGATCTAAGGCTGTCTTCACACTGTAACTACTGGATCTAAGGCTGTCTTCACACTGTAACTACTGGATCTAAGGCTGTCTTCACACTGTAACTACTGGATCTAAGGCTGTCTTCACACTGTAACTACTGGATCTAAGGCTGTCTTTACACTGTAACTACTGGATCTAAGGCTGTCTTCACACTGTAACTACTGGATCTAAGGCTGTCTTCACACTGAAACTACTGGATCTAAGGCTGTCTTCACACTGTAACTACTGGATCTAAAGCTGTCTTCACACTATAACTACTGTAACTACTGGATCTAAGTCTGTCTTCACACTGTAACTACTGGATCTAAGGCTGTCTTCACACTGTAACTACTGGATCTAAGGCTGTCTTCACACTGAAACTACTGGATCTAAGGCTGTCTTCACACTGTAACTACTGGATCTAAGGCTGTCTTCACACTGTGACTACTGTAACTACTGGATCTAAGGCTGTCTTCACACTGTAACTACTGGATCTAAGGCTGTCTTCACACTGTAACTACTGGATCTAAGGCTGTCTTCACACTGTAACTACTGGATCTAAGGCTGTCTTCACACTGTGACTACTGGATCTAAGGCTGTCTTCACACTGTAACTACTGGATCTAAGGCTGTCTTCACACTGTAACTACTGGATCTAAGGCTGTCTTCACACTGAAACTACTGGATCTAAGGCTGTCTTCACACTGTGACTACTGGATCTAAGGCTGTCTTCACACTGTAACTACTGGATCTAAGGCTGTCTTCACACTGAAACTACTGGATCTAAGGCTGTCTTCACACTGTAACTACTGGATCTAAAGCTGTCTTCACACTATAACTACTGTAACTACTGGATCTAAGGCTGTCTTCACACTGTAACTACTGTAACTACTGGATCTAAGGCTGTCTTCACACTGTAACTACTGTAACTACTGGATCTAAGGCTGTCTTCACACTGTAACTACTGTAACTACTGGATCCAAGGCTGTCTTCACACTATAACTACTGTAACTACTGGATCTAAGGCTGTCTTCACACTGTAACTACTGGATCTAAGGCTGTCTTCACACTATAACTACTGGATCTAAGGCTGTCTTCAGACTATAACTACTGTAACTACTGGATCTAAGGCTGTCTTCACACTATAACTACTGTAACTACTGGATCTAAGGCTGTCTTCACACTGTAACTACTGGATCTAAGGCTGTCTTCACACTATAACTACTGGATCTAAGGCTGTCTTCACACTATAACTACTGTAACTACTGGATCTAAGGCTGTCTTCACACTGTAACTACTGGATCTAAGGCTGTCTTCACACTGTAACTACTGGATCTAAGGCTGTCTTCACACTGTAACTACTGGATCTAAGGCTGTCTTCACACTGTAACTACTGGATCTAAGGCAGTCTTCACACTGTAACTACTGGATCTAAGGCTGTCTTCACACCATAACTACTGGATCTAAGGCTGTCTTCACACTGTAACTACTGTAACTACTGGATCTAAGGCTGTCTTCACACTATAAATACTGGATCTAAGGCTGTCTTCACACTGTGACTACTGTAACTACTGGATCTAAGGCTGTCTTCACACTGTAACTACTGGATCTAAGGCTGTCTTCACACTGTAACTACTGGATCTAAGGCTGTCTTCACACTGTAACTACTGGATCTAAGGCTGTCTTCACACTGTAACTACTGGATCTAAGGCTGTCTTCACACTGTAACTACTGGATCTAAGGCTGTCTTTACACTTTAACTACTGGATCTAAGGCTGTCTTCACACTGTAACTACTGGATCTAAGGCTGTCTTCACACTGAAACTACTGGATCTAAGGCTGTCTTCACACTGTAACTACTGGATCTAAAGCTGTCTTCACACTATAACTACTGTAACTACTGGATCTAAGGCTGTCTTCACACTGTACCTACTGGATCTAAGGCTGTCTTCACACTGTAACTACTGGATCTAAGGCTGTCTTCACACTGAAACTACTGGATCTAAGGCTGTCTTCACACTGTAACTACTGGATCTAAGGCTGTCTTCACACTTTGACTACTGTAACTACTGGATCTAAGGCTGTCTTCACACTGTAACTACTGGATCTAAGGCTGTCTTCACACTGTAACTACTGGATCTAAGGCTGTCTTCACACTGTAACTACTGGATCTAAGGCTGTCTTCACACTGTGACTACTGGATCTAAGGCTGTCTTCACACTGTAACTACTGGATCTAAGGCTGTCTTCACACTGTAACTACTGGATCTAAGGCTGTCTTCACACTGTAACTACTGGATCTAAGGCTGTCTTCACACTGTAACTACTGGATCTAAGGCTGTCTTCACACTGTAACTACTGGATCTAAGGCTGTCTTCACACTGTAACTACTGGATCTAATGCTGTCTTCACACTATAACTACTGGATCTAAAGCTGTCTTCACACTATAACTACTGTAACTACTGGATCTAAGGCTGTCTTCACACTGTAACTACTGTAACTACTGGATCTAAGGCTGTCTTCACACTGTAACTACTGTAACTACTGGATCTAAGGCTGTCTTCACACTATAACTACTGTAACTACTGGATCTAAGGCTGTCTTCACACTGTAACTACTGGATCTAAGGCTGTCTTCACACTATAACTACTGGATCTAAGGCTGTCTTCACACTATAACTACTGTAACTACTGGATCTAAGGCTGTCTTCACACTGTAACTACTGGATCTAAGGCTGTCTTCACACTGTAACTACTGGATCTAAGGCTGTCTTCACACTGTAACTACTGGATCTAAGGCTGTCTTCACACTGTAACTACTGGATCTAAGGCAGTCTTCACACTGTAACTACTGGATCTAAGGCTGTCTTCACACCATAACTACTGGATCTAAGGCTGTCTTCACACTGTAACTACTGTAACTACTGGATCTAAGGCTGTCTTCACACTATAAATACTGGATCTAAGGCTGTCTTCACACTGTAACTACTGGATCTAAGGCTGTCTTCACACTGTGACTACTGTAACTACTGGATCTAAGGCTGTCTTCACACTGTAACTACTGGATCTAAGGCTGTCTTCACACTGTAACTACTGGATCTAAGGCTGTCTTCACACTGTAACTACTGGATCTAAGGCTGTCTTCACACTGTAACTACTGGATCTAAGGCTGTCTTCACACTGTAACTACTGGATCTAAGGCTGTCTTCACACTGTAACTACTGGATCTAAGGCTGTCTTTACACTGTAACTACTGGATCTAAGGCTGTCTTCACACTGTAACTACTGGATCTAAGGCTGTCTTCACACTGAAACTACTGGATCTAAGGCTGTCTTCACACTGTAACTACTGGATCTAAAGCTGTCTTCACACTATAACTACTGTAACTACTGGATCTAAGGCTGTCTTCACACTGTAACTACTGGATCTAAGGCTGTCTTCACACTGTAACTACTGGATCTAAGGCTGTCTTCACACTGAAACTACTGGATCTAAGGCTGTCTTCACACTGTAACTACTGGATCTAAGGCTGTCTTCACACTGTGACTACTGTAACTACTGGATCTAAGGCTGTCTTCACACTGTAACTACTGGATCTAAGGCTGTCTTCACACTGTAACTACTGGATCTAAGGCTGTCTTCACACTGTAACTACTGGATCTAAGGCTGTCTTCACACTGTGACTACTGGATCTAAGGCTGTCTTCACACTGTAACTACTGGATCTAAGGCTGTCTTCACACTGTAACTACTGGATCTAAGGCTGTCTTCACACTGTAACTACTGGATCTAAGGCTGTCTTCACACTGAAACTACTGGATCTAAGGCTGTCTTCACACTGTGACTACTGGATCTAAGGCTGTCTTCACACTATAACTACTGTAACTACTGGATCTAAGGCTGTCTTCACACTGTAACTACTGTAACTACTGGATCTAAGGCTGTCTTCACACTGTAACTACTGTAACTACTGGATCTAAGGCTGTCTTCACACTGTAACTACTGGATCTAAGGCTGTCTTCACACTGTAACTACTGGATCTAAGGCTGTCTTCACACTGTGACTACTGTAACTACTGGATCTAAGGCTTTCTTCACACTGTAACTACTGTAACTACTGGATCTAAGGCTGTCTTCACACTATAACTACTGTAACTACTGGATCTAAGGCTGTCTTCACACTGTAACTACTGTAACTACTGGATCTAAGGCTGTCTTCACACTGTAACTACTGGATATAAGGCTGTCTTCACACTGTAACTACTGGATCTAAGGCTGTCTTCACACTGTAACTACTGGATCTAAGGCTGTCTTCACACTGTAACTACTGTAACTACTGGATCTAAGGCTGTCTTCACACTGTAACTACTGGATCTAAGGCTGTCTTCACACTATAACTACTGTAACTACTGGATCTAAGGCTGTCTTCACACTGTAACTACTGGATCTAAGGCTGTCTTCACACTATAACTACTGGATCTAAGGCTGTCTTCACACTATAACTACTGTAACTACTGGATCTAAGGCTGTCTTCACACTATAACTACTGTAACTACTGGATCTAAGGCTGTCTTCACACTGTAACTACTGGATCTAAGGCTGTCTTCACACTATAACTACTGGATCTAAGGCTGTCTTCACACTATAACTACTGTAACTACTGGATCTAAGGCTGTCTTCACACTGTAACTACTGGATCTAAGGCTGTCTTCACACTGTAACTACTGGATCTAAGGCTGTCTTCACACTGTAACTACTGGATCTAAGGCTGTCTTCACACTGTAACTACTGGATCTAAGGCAGTCTTCACACTGTAACTACTGGATCTAAGGCTGTCTTCACACCATAACTACTGGATCTAAGGCTGTCTTCACACTGTAACTACTGTAACTACTGGATCTAAGGCTGTCTTCACACTATAAATACTGGATCTAAGGCTGTCTTCACACTGTAACTACTGGATCTAAGGCTGTCTTCACACTGTGACTACTGTAACTACTGGATCTAAGGCTGTCTTCACACTGTAACTACTGGATCTAAGGCTGTCTTCACACTGTAACTACTGGATCTAAGGCTGTCTTCACACTGTAACTACTGGATCTAAGGCTGTCTTCACACTGTAACTACTGGATCTAAGGCTGTCTTCACACTGTAACTACTGGATCTAAGGCTGTCTTTACACTTTAACTACTGGATCTAAGGCTGTCTTCACACTGTAACTACTGGATCTAAGGCTGTCTTCACACTGAAACTACTGGATCTAAGGCTGTCTTCACACTGTAACTACTGGATCTAAAGCTGTCTTCACACTATAACTACTGTAACTACTGGATCTAAGGCTGTCTTCACACTGTAACTACTGGATCTAAGGCTGTCTTCACACTGTAACTACTGGATCTAAGGCTGTCTTCACACTGAAACTACTGGATCTAAGGCTGTCTTCACACTGTAACTACTGGATCTAAGGCTGTCTTCACACTGTGACTACTGTAACTACTGGATCTAAGGCTGTCTTCACACTGTAACTACTGGATCTAAGGCTGTCTTCACACTGTAACTACTGGATCTAAGGCTGTCTTCACACTGTAACTACTGGATCTAAGGCTGTCTTCACACTGTGACTACGGGATCTAAGGCTGTCTTCACACTGTAACTACTGGATCTAAGGCTGTCTTCACACTGTAACTACTGGATCTAAGGCTGTCTTCACACTGTAACTACTGGATCTAAGGCTGTCTTCACACTGTAACTACTGGATCTAAGGCTGTCTTCACACTGTAACTACTGGATCTAAGGCTGTCTTCACAATGTAACTACTGGATCTAATGCTGTCTTCACACTATAACTACTGGATCTAAAGCTGTCTTCACACTATAACTACTGTAACTACTGGATCTAAGGCTGTCTTCACACTGTAACTACTGTAACTACTGGATCTAAGGCTGTCTTCACACTGTAACTACTGTAACTACTGGATCTAAGGCTGTCTTCACACTATAACTACTGTAACTACTGGATCTAAGGCTGTCTTCACACTGTAACTACTGGATCTAAGGCTGTCTTCACACTATAACTACTGGATCTAAGGCTGTCTTCACACTATAACTACTGTAACTACTGGATCTAAGGCTGTCTTCACACTGTAACTACTGGATCTAAGGCTGTCTTCACACTGTAACTACTGGATCTAAGGCTGTCTTCACACTGTAACTACTGGATCTAAGGCTGTCTTCACACTGTAACTACTGGATCTAAGGCAGTCTTCACACTGTAACTACTGGATCTAAGGCTGTCTTCACACCATAACTACTGGATCTAAGGCTGTCTTCACACTGTAACTACTGTAACTACTGGATCTAAGGCTGTCTTCACACTATAAATACTGGATCTAAGGCTGTCTTCACACTGTAACTACTGGATCTAAGGCTGTCTTCATACTGTGACTACTGTAACTACTGGATCTAAGGCTGTCTTCACACTGTAACTACTGGATCTAAGGCTGTCTTCACACTGTAACTACTGGATCTAAGGCTGTCTTCACACTGTAACTACTGGATCTAAGGCTGTCTTCACACTGTAACTACTGGATCTAAGGCTGTCTTCACACTGTAACTACTGGATCTAAGGCTGTCTTCACACTGTAACTACTGGATCTAAGGCTGTCTTTACACTGTAACTACTGGATCTAAGGCTGTCTTCACACTGTAACTACTGGATCTAAGGCTGTCTTCACACTGAAACTACTGGATCTAAGGCTGTCTTCACACTGTAACTACTGGATCTAAAGCTGTCTTCACACTATAACTACTGTAACTACTGGATCTAAGGCTGTCTTCACACTGTAACTACTGGATCTAAGGCTGTCTTCACACTGTAACTACTGGATCTAAGGCTGTCTTCACACTGAAACTACTGGATCTAAGGCTGTCTTCACACTGTAACTACTGGATCTAAGGCTGTCTTCACACTGTGACTACTGTAACTACTGGATCTAAGGCTGTCTTCACACTGTAACTACTGGATCTAAGGCTGTCTTCACACTGTAACTACTGGATCTAAGGCTGTCTTCACACTGTAACTACTGGATCTAAGGCTGTCTTCACACTGTGACTACTGGATCTAAGGCTGTCTTCACACTGTAACTACTGGATCTAAGGCTGTCTTCACACTGTAACTACTGGATCTAAGGCTGTCTTCACACTGAAACTACTGGATCTAAGGCTGTCTTCACACTGTAACTACTGGATCTAAGGCTGTCTTCACACTGTAACTACTGGATCTAAGGCTGTCTTCACACTGAAACTACTGGATCTAAGGCTGTCTTCACACTGTAACTACTGGATCTAAAGCTGTCTTCACACTATAACTACTGTAACTACTGGATCTAAGGCTGTCTTCACACTGTAACTACTGTAACTAATGGATCTAAGGCTGTCTTCACACTGTAACTACTGTAACTACTGGATCTAAGGCTGTCTTCACACTATAACTACTGTAACTACTGGATCTAAGGCTGTCTTCACACTGTAACTACTGTAACTACTGGATCTAAGGCTGTCTTCACACTATAACTACTGTAACTACTGGATCTAAGGCTGTCTTCACACTGTAACTACTGGATCTAAGGCTGTCTTCACACTATAACTACTGGATCTAAGGCTGTCTTCACACTATAACTACTGTAACTACTGGATCTAAGGCTGTCTTCACACTATAACTACTGTAACTACTGGATCTAAGGCTGTCTTCACACTATAACTACTGGATCTAAGGCTGTCTTCACACTATAACTACTGTAACTACTGGATCTAAGGCTGTCTTCACACTGTAACTACTGGATCTAAGGCTGTCTTCACACTGTAACTACTGGATCTAAGGCTGTCTTCACACTGTAACTACTGGATCTAAGGCTGTCTTCACACTGTAACTACTGGATCTAAGGCAGTCTTCACACTGTAACTACTGGATCTAAGGCTGTCTTCACACCATAACTACTGGATCTAAGGCTGTCTTCACACTGTAACTACTGTAACTACTGGATCTAAGGCTGTCTTCACACTATAAATACTGGATCTAAGGCTGTCTTCACACTGTAACTACTGGATCTAAGGCTGTCTTCACACTGTGACTACTGTAACTACTGGATCTAAGGCTGTCTTCACACTGTAACTACTGGATCTAAGGCTGTCTTCACACTGTAACTACTGGATCTAAGGCTGTCTTCACACTGTAACTACTGGATCTAAGGCTGTCTTCACACTGTAACTACTGGATCTAAGGCTGTCTTCACACTGTAACTACTGGATCTAAGGCTGTCTTTACACTTTAACTACTGGATCTAAGGCTGTCTTCACACTGTAACTACTGGATCTAAGGCTGTCTTCACACTGAAACTACTGGATCTAAGGCTGTCTTCACACTGTAACTACTGGATCTAAAGCTGTCTTCACACTATAACTACTGTAACTACTGGATCTAAGGCTGTCTTCACACTGTAACTACTGGATCTAAGGCTGTCTTCACACTGTAACTACTGGATCTAAGGCTGTCTTCACACTGAAACTACTGGATCTAAGGCTGTCTTCACACTGTAACTACTGGATCTAAGGCTGTCTTCACACTGTGACTACTGTAACTACTGGATCTAAGGCTGTCTTCACACTGTAACTACTGGATCTAAGGCTGTCTTCACACTGTAACTACTGGATCTAAGGCTGTCTTCACACTGTAACTACTGGATCTAAGGCTGTCTTCACACTGTGACTACTGGATCTAAGGCTGTCTTCACACTGTAACTACTGGATCTAAGGCTGTCTTCACACTGTAACTACTGGATCTAAGGCTGTCTTCACACTGTGACTACTGGATCTAAGGCTGTCTTCACACTGTAACTACTGGATCTAAGGCTGTCTTCACACTGTAACTACTGGATCTAAGGCTGTCTTCACACTGAAACTACTGGATCTAAGGCTGTCTTCACACTGTAACTACTGGATCTAAGGCTGTCTTCACACTGTAACTACTGGATCTAAGGCTGTCTTCACACTGAAACTACTGGATCTAAGGCTGTCTTCACACTGTAACTACTGGATCTAAGGCTGTCTTCACACTATAACTACTGTAACTACTGGATCTAAGGCTGTCTTCACACTGTAACTACTGTAACTACTGGATCTAAGGCTGTCTTCACACTGTAACTACTGTAACTACTGGATCTAAGGCTGTCTTCACACTATAACTACTGTAACTACTGGATCTAAGGCTGTCTTCACACTGTAACTACTGGATCTAAGGCTGTCTTCACACTATAACTACTGGATCTAAGGCTGTCTTCACACTATAACTACTGTAACTACTGGATCTAAGGCTGTCTTCACACTATAACTACTGTAACTACTGGATCTAAGGCTGTCTTCACACTGTAACTACTGGATCTAAGGCTGTCTTCACACTATAACTACTGGATCTAAGGCTGTCTTCACACTATAACTACTGTAACTACTGGATCTAAGGCTGTCTTCACACTGTAACTACTGGATCTAAGGCTGTCTTCACACTGTAACTACTGGATCTAAGGCTGTCTTCACACTGTAACTACTGGATCTAAGGCTGTCTTCACACGGTAACTACTGGATCTAAGGCAGTCTTCACACTGTAACTACTGGATCTAAGGCTGTCTTCACACCATAACTACTGGATCTAAGGCTGTCTTCACACTGTAACTACTGTAACTACTGGATCTAAGGCTGTCTTCACACTATAAATACTGGATCTAAGGCTGTCTTCACACTGTAACTACTGGATCTAAGGCTGTCTTCACACTGTGACTACTGTAACTACTGGATCTAAGGCTGTCTTCACACTGTAACTACTGGATCTAAGGCTGTCTTCACACTGTAACTACTGGATCTAAGGCTGTCTTCACACTGTAACTACTGGATCTAAGGCTGTCTTCACACTGTAACTACTGGATCTAAGGCTGTCTTCACACTGTAACTACTGGATCTAAGGCTGTCTTTACACTGTAACTACTGGATCTAAGGCTGTCTTCACACTGTAACTACTGGATCTAAGGCTGTCTTCACACTGAAACTACTGGATCTAAGGCTGTCTTCACACTGTAACTACTGGATCTAAAGCTGTCTTCACACTATAACTACTGTAACTACTGGATCTAAGGCTGTCTTCACACTGTAACTACTGGATCTAAGGCTGTCTTCACACTGTAACTACTAGATCTAAGGCTGTCTTCACACTGAAACTACTGGATCTAAGGCTGTCTTCACACTGTAACTACTGGATCTAAGGCTGTCTTCACACTGTGACTACTGTAACTACTGGATCTAAGGCTGTCTTCACACTGTAACTACTGGATCTAAGGCTGTCTTCACACTGTAACTACTGGATCTAAGGCTGTCTTCACACTGTAACTACTGGATCTAAGGCTGTCTTCACACTGTGACTACTGGATCTAAGGCTGTCTTCACACTGTAACTACTGGATCTAAGGCTGTCTTCACACTGTAACTACTGGATCTAAGGCTGTCTTCACACTGTAACTACTGGATCTAAGGCTGTCTTCACACTGTAACTACTGGATCTAAGGCTGTCTTCACACTGTAACTACTGGATCTAAGGCTGTCTTCACACTGTAACTACTGGATCTAATGCTGTCTTCACACTGTAACTACTGGATCTAAAGCTGTCTTCACACTATAACTACTGTAACTACTGGATCTAAGGCTGTCTTCACACTGTAACTACTGTAACTACTGGATCTAAGGCTGTCTTCACACTGTAACTACTGGATCTAAGGCTGTCTTCACACTGTAACTACTGGATCTAATACATTTACATTTTACATTTTAGTCATTTAGCAGACGCTCTTATCCAGAGCGACTTACAGTTAGTGATTACATTTTTTTTTTTTTTTTTTTTTTTTATACTGGCCCCCCGTGGGAATCGAACCCACAACCCTGGCGTTGCAAACGCCATGCTCTATCAACTGAGCTATATCCCTGCCGGCCATTCCCTCCCCTACCCTGGACGACGCTGGGCCAATTGTGCGCCGCCCATGAGTCTCCCGGTCGCGGCCGGCTGCGACAGAGCCTGGATTCGAACCAGGATCTCTAGTGGCACAGTTAGCACTGCGATGCAGTGCCTTAGACCACTGCGCCACTCAGGAGTCCTCAATAACTACTGTAACTACTGGATCTAATGCTGTCTTCACACTGTAACTACTGGATCTAAAGCTGTCTTCACACTGTAACTACTGTAACTACTGGATCTAAGGCTGTCTTCACACTATAACTACTGTAACTACTGGATCTAAGGCTGTCTTCACACTGTAACTACTGGATCTAAGGCTGTCTTCACACTATAACTACTGGATCTAAGGCTGTCTTCACACTATAACTACTGTAACTACTGGATCTAAGGCTGTCTTCACACTGTAACTACTGGATCTAAGGCTGTCTTCACACTGTAACTACTGGATCTAAGGCTGTCTTCACACCATAACTACTGGATCTAAGGCTGTCTTCACACTGTAACTACTGTAACTACTGGATCTAAGGCTGTCTTCACACTATAAATACTGGATCTAAGGCTGTCTTCACACTGTAACTACTGGATCTAAGGCTGTCTTCACATTGTGACTACTGTAACTACTGGATCTAAGGCTGTCTTCACACTGTAACTACTGGATCTAAGGCTGTCTTCACACTGTAACTACTGGATCTAAGGCTGTCTTCACACTGTAACTACTGGATCTAAGGCTGTCTTCACACTGTAACTACTGGATCTAAGGCTGTCTTCACACTGTAACTACTGGATCTAAGGCTGTCTTCACACTGTAACTACTGGATCTAAGGCTGTCTTTACACTGTAACTACTGGATCTAAGGCTGTCTTCACACTGTAACTACTGGATCTAAGGCTGTCTTCACACTGAAACTACTGGATCTAAGGCTGTCTTCACACTGTAACTACTGGATCTAAAGCTGTCTTCACACTATAACTACTGTAACTACTGGATCTAAGTCTGTCTTCACACTGTAACTACTGGATCTAAGGCTGTCTTCACACTGTAACTACTGGATCTAAGGCTGTCTTCACACTGAAACTACTGGATCTAAGGCTGTCTTCACACTGTAACTACTGGATCTAAGGCTGTCTTCACACTGTGACTACTGTAACTACTGGATCTAAGGCTGTCTTCACACTGTAACTACTGGATCTAAGGCTGTCTTCACACTGTAACTACTGGATCTAAGGCTGTCTTCACACTGTAACTACTGGATCTAAGGCTGTCTTCACACTGTGACTACTGGATCTAAGGCTGTCTTCACACTGTAACTACTGGATCTAAGGCTGTCTTCACACTGTAACTACTGGATCTAAGGCTGTCTTCACACTGAAACTACTGGATCTAAGGCTGTCTTCACACTGTGACTACTGGATCTAAGGCTGTCTTCACACTGTAACTACTGGATCTAAGGCTGTCTTCACACTGAAACTACTGGATCTAAGGCTGTCTTCACACTGTAACTACTGGATCTAAAGCTGTCTTCACACTATAACTACTGTAACTACTGGATCTAAGGCTGTCTTCACACTGTAACTACTGTAACTACTGGATCTAAGGCTGTCTTCACACTGTAACTACTGTAACTACTGGATCTAAGGCTGTCTTCACACTGTAACTACTGTAACTACTGGATCCAAGGCTGTCTTCACACTATAACTACTGTAACTACTGGATCTAAGGCTGTCTTCACACTGTAACTACTGGATCTAAGGCTGTCTTCACACTATAACTACTGGATCTAAGGCTGTCTTCAGACTATAACTACTGTAACTACTGGATCTAAGGCTGTCTTCACACTATAACTACTGTAACTACTGGATCTAAGGCTGTCTTCACACTGTAACTACTGGATCTAAGGCTGTCTTCACACTATAACTACTGGATCTAAGGCTGTCTTCACACTATAACTACTGTAACTACTGGATCTAAGGCTGTCTTCACACTGTAACTACTGGATCTAAGGCTGTCTTCACACTGTAACTACTGGATCTAAGGCTGTCTTCACACTGTAACTACTGGATCTAAGGCTGTCTTCACACTGTAACTACTGGATCTAAGGCAGTCTTCACACTGTAACTACTGGATCTAAGGCTGTCTTCACACCATAACTACTGGATCTAAGGCTGTCTTCACACTGTAACTACTGTAACTACTGGATCTAAGGCTGTCTTCACACTATAAATACTGGATCTAAGGCTGTCTTCACACTGTAACTACTGGATCTAAGGCTGTCTTCACACTGTGACTACTGTAACTACTGGATCTAAGGCTGTCTTCACACTGTAACTACTGGATCTAAGGCTGTCTTCACACTGTAACTACTGGATCTAAGGCTGTCTTCACACTGTATCTACTGGATCTAAGGCTGTCTTCACACTGTAACTACTGGATCTAAGGCTGTCTTCACACTGTAACTACTGGATCTAAGGCTGTCTTTACACTTTAACTACTGGATCTAAGGCTGTCTTCACACTGTAACTACTGGATCTAAGGCTGTCTTCACACTGAAACTACTGGATCTAAGGCTGTCTTCACACTGTAACTACTGGATCTAAAGCTGTCTTCACACTATAACTACTGTAACTACTGGATCTAAGGCTGTCTTCACACTGTACCTACTGGATCTAAGGCTGTCTTCACACTGTAACTACTGGATCTAAGGCTGTCTTCACACTGAAACTACTGGATCTAAGGCTGTCTTCACACTGTAACTACTGGATCTAAGGCTGTCTTCACACTTTGACTACTGTAACTACTGGATCTAAGGCTGTCTTCACACTGTAACTACTGGATCTAAGGCTGTCTTCACACTGTAACTACTGGATCTAAGGCTGTCTTCACACTGTAACTACTGGATCTAAGGCTGTCTTCACACTGTGACTACTGGATCTAAGGCTGTCTTCACACTGTAACTACTGGATCTAAGGCTGTCTTCACACTGTAACTACTGGATCTAAGGCTGTCTTCACACTGTAACTACTGGATCTAAGGCTGTCTTCACACTGTAACTACTGGATCTAAGGCTGTCTTCACACTGTAACTACTGGATCTAAGGCTGTCTTCACACTGTAACTACTGGATCTAATGCTGTCTTCACACTATAACTACTGGATCTAAAGCTGTCTTCACACTATAACTACTGTAACTACTGGATCTAAGGCTGTCTTCACACTGTAACTACTGTAACTACTGGATCTAAGGCTGTCTTCACACTGTAACTACTGTAACTACTGGATCTAAGGCTGTCTTCACACTATAACTACTGTAACTACTGGATCTAAGGCTGTCTTCACACTGTAACTACTGGATCTAAGGCTGTCTTCACACTATAACTACTGGATCTAAGGCTGTCTTCACACTATAACTACTGTAACTACTGGATCTAAGGATGTCTTCACACTGTAACTACTGGATCTAAGGCTGTCTTCACACTGTAACTACTGGATCTAAGGCTGTCTTCACACTGTAACTACTGGATCTAAGGCTGTCTTCACACTGTAACTACTGGATCTAAGGCAGTCTTCACACTGTAACTACTGGATCTAAGGCTGTCTTCACACCATAACTACTGGATCTAAGGCTGTCTTCACACTGTAACTACTGTAACTACTGGATCTAAGGCTGTCTTCACACTATAAATACTGGATCTAAGGCTGTCTTCACACTGTAACTACTGGATCTAAGGCTGTCTTCACACTGTGACTACTGTAACTACTGGATCTAAGGCTGTCTTCACACTGTAACTACTGGATCTAAGGCTGTCTTCACACTGTAACTACTGGATCTAAGGCTGTCTTCACACTGTAACTACTGGATCTAAGGCTGTCTTCACACTGTAACTACTGGATCTAAGGCTGTCTTCACACTGTAACTACTGGATCTAAGGCTGTCTTCACACTGTAACTACTGGATCTAAGGCTGTCTTTACACTGTAACTACTGGATCTAAGGCTGTCTTCACACTGTAACTACTGGATCTAAGGCTGTCTTCACACTGAAACTACTGGATCTAAGGCTGTCTTCACACTGTAACTACTGGATCTAAAGCTGTCTTCACACTATAACTACTGTAACTACTGGATCTAAGGCTGTCTTCACACTGTAACTACTGGATCTAAGGCTGTCTTCACACTGTAACTACTGGATCTAAGGCTGTCTTCACACTGAAACTACTGGATCTAAGGCTGTCTTCACACTGTAACTACTGGATCTAAGGCTGTCTTCACACTGTGACTACTGTAACTACTGGATCTAAGGCTGTCTTCACACTGTAACTACTGGATCTAAGGCTGTCTTCACACTGTAACTACTGGATCTAAGGCTGTCTTCACACTGTAACTACTGGATCTAAGGCTGTCTTCACACTGTGACTACTGGATCTAAGGCTGTCTTCACACTGTAACTACTGGATCTAAGGCTGTCTTCACACTGTAACTACTGGATCTAAGGCTGTCTTCACACTGTAACTACTGGATCTAAGGCTGTCTTCACACTGAAACTACTGGATCTAAGGCTGTCTTCACACTGTGACTACTGGATCTAAGGCTGTCTTCACACTATAACTACTGTAACTACTGGATCTAAGGCTGTCTTCACACTGTAACTACTGTAACTACTGGATCTAAGGCTGTCTTCACACTGTAACTACTGTAACTACTGGATCTAAGGCTGTCTTCACACTGTAACTACTGGATCTAAGGCTGTCTTCACACTGTAACTACTGGATCTAAGGCTGTCTTCACACTGTGACTACTGTAACTACTGGATCTAAGGCTTTCTTCACACTGTAACTACTGTAACTACTGGATCTAAGGCTGTCTTCACACTATAACTACTGTAACTACTGGATCTAAGGCTGTCTTCACACTGTAACTACTGTAACTACTGGATCTAAGGCTGTCTTCACACTGTAACTACTGGATATAAGGCTGTCTTCACACTGTAACTACTGGATCTAAGGCTGTCTTCACACTGTAACTACTGGATCTAAGGCTGTCTTCACACTGTAACTACTGTAACTACTGGATCTAAGGCTGTCTTCACACTGTAACTACTGGATCTAAGGCTGTCTTCACACTATAACTACTGTAACTACTGGATCTAAGGCTGTCTTCACACTGTAACTACTGGATCTAAGGCTGTCTTCACACTATAACTACTGGATCTAAGGCTGTCTTCACACTATAACTACTGTAACTACTGGATCTAAGGCTGTCTTCACACTATAACTACTGTAACTACTGGATCTAAGGCTGTCTTCACACTGTAACTACTGGATCTAAGGCTGTCTTCACACTATAACTACTGGATCTAAGGCTGTCTTCACACTATAACTACTGTAACTACTGGATCTAAGGCTGTCTTCACACTGTAACTACTGGATCTAAGGCTGTCTTCACACTGTAACTACTGGATCTAAGGCTGTCTTCACACTGTAACTACTGGATCTAAGGCTGTCTTCACACTGTAACTACTGGATCTAAGGCAGTCTTCACACTGTAACTACTGGATCTAAGGCTGTCTTCACACCATAACTACTGGATCTAAGGCTGTCTTCACACTGTAACTACTGTAACTACTGGATCTAAGGCTGTCTTCACACTATAAATACTGGATCTAAGGCTGTCTTCACACTGTAACTACTGGATCTAAGGCTGTCTTCACACTGTGACTACTGTAACTACTGGATCTAAGGCTGTCTTCACACTGTAACTACTGGATCTAAGGCTGTCTTCACACTGTAACTACTGGATCTAAGGCTGTCTTCACACTGTAACTACTGGATCTAAGGCTGTCTTCACACTGTAACTACTGGATCTAAGGCTGTCTTCACACTGTAACTACTGGATCTAAGGCTGTCTTTACACTTTAACTACTGGATCTAAGGCTGTCTTCACACTGTAACTACTGGATCTAAGGCTGTCTTCACACTGAAACTACTGGATCTAAGGCTGTCTTCACACTGTAACTACTGGATCTAAAGCTGTCTTCACACTATAACTACTGTAACTACTGGATCTAAGGCTGTCTTCACACTGTAACTACTGGATCTAAGGCTGTCTTCACACTGTAACTACTGGATCTAAGGCTGTCTTCACACTGAAACTACTGGATCTAAGGCTGTCTTCACACTGTAACTACTGGATCTAAGGCTGTCTTCACACTGTGACTACTGTAACTACTGGATCTAAGGCTGTCTTCACACTGTAACTACTGGATCTAAGGCTGTCTTCACACTGTAACTACTGGATCTAAGGCTGTCTTCACACTGTAACTACTGGATCTAAGGCTGTCTTCACACTGTGACTACTGGATCTAAGGCTGTCTTCACACTGTAACTACTGGATCTAAGGCTGTCTTCACACTGTAACTACTGGATCTAAGGCTGTCTTCACACTGTAACTACTGGATCTAAGGCTGTCTTCACACTGTAACTACTGGATCTAAGGCTGTCTTCACACTGTAACTACTGGATCTAAGGCTGTCTTCACAATGTAACTACTGGATCTAATGCTGTCTTCACACTATAACTACTGGATCTAAAGCTGTCTTCACACTATAACTACTGTAACTACTGGATCTAAGGCTGTCTTCACACTGTAACTACTGTAACTACTGGATCTAAGGCTGTCTTCACACTGTAACTACTGTAACTACTGGATCTAAGGCTGTCTTCACACTATAACTACTGTAACTACTGGATCTAAGGCTGTCTTCACACTGTAACTACTGGATCTAAGGCTGTCTTCACACTATAACTACTGGATCTAAGGCTGTCTTCACACTATAACTACTGTAACTACTGGATCTAAGGCTGTCTTCACACTGTAACTACTGGATCTAAGGCTGTCTTCACACTGTAACTACTGGATCTAAGGCTGTCTTCACACTGTAACTACTGGATCTAAGGCTGTCTTCACACTGTAACTACTGGATCTAAGGCAGTCTTCACACTGTAACTACTGGATCTAAGGCTGTCTTCACACCATAACTACTGGATCTAAGGCTGTCTTCACACTGTAACTACTGTAACTACTGGATCTAAGGCTGTCTTCACACTATAAATACTGGATCTAAGGCTGTCTTCACACTGTAACTACTGGATCTAAGGCTGTCTTCATACTGTGACTACTGTAACTACTGGATCTAAGGCTGTCTTCACACTGTAACTACTGGATCTAAGGCTGTCTTCACACTGTAACTACTGGATCTAAGGCTGTCTTCACACTGTAACTACTGGATCTAAGGCTGTCTTCACACTGTAACTACTGGATCTAAGGCTGTCTTCACACTGTAACTACTGGATCTAAGGCTGTCTTCACACTGTAACTACTGGATCTAAGGCTGTCTTTACACTGTAACTACTGGATCTAAGGCTGTCTTCACACTGTAACTACTGGATCTAAGGCTGTCTTCACACTGAAACTACTGGATCTAAGGCTGTCTTCACACTGTGACTACTGTAACTACTGGATCTAAGGCTTTCTTCACACTGTAACTACTGTAACTACTGGATCTAAGGCTGTCTTCACACTATAACTACTGTAACTACTGGATCTAAGGCTGTCTTCACACTGTAACTACTGGATCTAAGGCTGTCTTCACACTGAAACTACTGGATCTAAGGCTGTCTTCACACTGTGACTACTGTAACTACTGGATCTAAGGCTTTCTTCACACTGTAACTACTGTAACTACTGGATCTAAGGCTGTCTTCACACTATAACTACTGTAACTACTGGATCTAAGGCTGTCTTCACACTGTAACTACTGTAACTACTGGATCTAAGGCTGTCTTCACACTGTAACTACTGGATATAAGGCTGTCTTCACACTGTAACTACTGGATCTAAGGCTGTCTTCACACTGTAACTACTGGATCTAAGGCTGTCTTCACACTGTAACTACTGTAACTACTGGATCTAAGGCTGTCTTCACACTGTAACTACTGGATCTAAGGCTGTCTTCACACTATAACTACTGTAACTACTGGATCTAAGGCTGTCTTCACACTGTAACTACTGGATCTAAGGCTGTCTTCACACTATAACTACTGGATCTAAGGCTGTCTTCACACTATAACTACTGTAACTACTGGATCTAAGGCTGTCTTCACACTATAACTACTGTAACTACTGGATCTAAGGCTGTCTTCACACTGTAACTACTGGATCTAAGGCTGTCTTCACACTATAACTACTGGATCTAAGGCTGTCTTCACACTATAACTACTGTAACTACTGGATCTAAGGCTGTCTTCACACTGTAACTACTGGATCTAAGGCTGTCTTCACACTGTAACTACTGGATCTAAGGCTGTCTTCACACTGTAACTACTGGATCTAAGGCTGTCTTCACACTGTAACTACTGGATCTAAGGCAGTCTTCACACTGTAACTACTGGATCTAAGGCTGTCTTCACACCATAACTACTGGATCTAAGGCTGTCTTCACACTGTAACTACTGTAACTACTGGATCTAAGGCTGTCTTCACACTATAAATACTGGATCTAAGGCTGTCTTCACACTGTAACTACTGGATCTAAGGCTGTCTTCACACTGTGACTACTGTAACTACTGGATCTAAGGCTGTCTTCACACTGTAACTACTGGATCTAAGGCTGTCTTCACACTGTAACTACTGGATCTAAGGCTGTCTTCACACTGTAACTACTGGATCTAAGGCTGTCTTCACACTGTAACTACTGGATCTAAGGCTGTCTTCACACTGTAACTACTGGATCTAAGGCTGTCTTTACACTTTAACTACTGGATCTAAGGCTGTCTTCACACTGTAACTACTGGATCTAAGGCTGTCTTCACACTGAAACTACTGGATCTAAGGCTGTCTTCACACTGTAACTACTGGATCTAAAGCTGTCTTCACACTATAACTACTGTAACTACTGGATCTAAGGCTGTCTTCACACTGTAACTACTGGATCTAAGGCTGTCTTCACACTGTAACTACTGGATCTAAGGCTGTCTTCACACTGAAACTACTGGATCTAAGGCTGTCTTCACACTGTAACTACTGGATCTAAGGCTGTCTTCACACTGTGACTACTGTAACTACTGGATCTAAGGCTGTCTTCACACTGTAACTACTGGATCTAAGGCTGTCTTCACACTGTAACTACTGGATCTAAGGCTGTCTTCACACTGTAACTACTGGATCTAAGGCTGTCTTCACACTGTGACTACTGGATCTAAGGCTGTCTTCACACTGTAACTACTGGATCTAAGGCTGTCTTCACACTGTAACTACTGGATCTAAGGCTGTCTTCACACTGTAACTACTGGATCTAAGGCTGTCTTCACACTGTAACTACTGGATCTAAGGCTGTCTTCACACTGTAACTACTGGATCTAAGGCTGTCTTCACAATGTAACTACTGGATCTAATGCTGTCTTCACACTATAACTACTGGATCTAAAGCTGTCTTCACACTATAACTACTGTAACTACTGGATCTAAGGCTGTCTTCACACTGTAACTACTGTAACTACTGGATCTAAGGCTGTCTTCACACTGTAACTACTGTAACTACTGGATCTAAGGCTGTCTTCACACTATAACTACTGTAACTACTGGATCTAAGGCTGTCTTCACACTGTAACTACTGGATCTAAGGCTGTCTTCACACTATAACTACTGGATCTAAGGCTGTCTTCACACTATAACTACTGTAACTACTGGATCTAAGGCTGTCTTCACACTGTAACTACTGGATCTAAGGCTGTCTTCACACTGTAACTACTGGATCTAAGGCTGTCTTCACACTGTAACTACTGGATCTAAGGCTGTCTTCACACTGTAACTACTGGATCTAAGGCAGTCTTCACACTGTAACTACTGGATCTAAGGCTGTCTTCACACCATAACTACTGGATCTAAGGCTGTCTTCACACTGTAACTACTGTAACTACTGGATCTAAGGCTGTCTTCACACTATAAATACTGGATCTAAGGCTGTCTTCACACTGTAACTACTGGATCTAAGGCTGTCTTCATACTGTGACTACTGTAACTACTGGATCTAAGGCTGTCTTCACACTGTAACTACTGGATCTAAGGCTGTCTTCACACTGTAACTACTGGATCTAAGGCTGTCTTCACACTGTAACTACTGGATCTAAGGCTGTCTTCACACTGTAACTACTGGATCTAAGGCTGTCTTCACACTGTAACTACTGGATCTAAGGCTGTCTTCACACTGTAACTACTGGATCTAAGGCTGTCTTTACACTGTAACTACTGGATCTAAGGCTGTCTTCACACTGTAACTACTGGATCTAAGGCTGTCTTCACACTGAAACTACTGGATCTAAGGCTGTCTTCACACTGTAACTACTGGATCTAAAGCTGTCTTCACACTATAACTACTGTAACTACTGGATCTAAGGCTGTCTTCACACTGTAACTACTGGATCTAAGGCTGTCTTCACACTGTAACTACTGGATCTAAGGCTGTCTTCACACTGAAACTACTGGATCTAAGGCTGTCTTCACACTGTAACTACTGGATCTAAGGCTGTCTTCACACTGTGACTACTGTAACTACTGGATCTAAGGCTGTCTTCACACTGTAACTACTGGATCTAAGGCTGTCTTCACACTGTAACTACTGGATCTAAGGCTGTCTTCACACTGTAACTACTGGATCTAAGGCTGTCTTCACACTGTGACTACTGGATCTAAGGCTGTCTTCACACTGTAACTACTGGATCTAAGGCTGTCTTCACACTGTAACTACTGGATCTAAGGCTGTCTTCACACTGAAACTACTGGATCTAAGGCTGTCTTCACACTGTAACTACTGGATCTAAGGCTGTCTTCACACTGTAACTACTGGATCTAAGGCTGTCTTCACACTGAAACTACTGGATCTAAGGCTGTCTTCACACTGTAACTACTGGATCTAAAGCTGTCTTCACACTATAACTACTGTAACTACTGGATCTAAGGCTGTCTTCACACTGTAACTACTGTAACTAATGGATCTAAGGCTGTCTTCACACTGTAACTACTGTAACTACTGGATCTAAGGCTGTCTTCACACTATAACTACTGTAACTACTGGATCTAAGGCTGTCTTCACACTGTAACTACTGTAACTACTGGATCTAAGGCTGTCTTCACACTATAACTACTGTAACTACTGGATCTAAGGCTGTCTTCACACTGTAACTACTGGATCTAAGGCTGTCTTCACACTATAACTACTGGATCTAAGGCTGTCTTCACACTATAACTACTGTAACTACTGGATCTAAGGCTGTCTTCACACTATAACTACTGTAACTACTGGATCTAAGGCTGTCTTCACACTATAACTACTGGATCTAAGGCTGTCTTCACACTATAACTACTGTAACTACTGGATCTAAGGCTGTCTTCACACTGTAACTACTGGATCTAAGGCTGTCTTCACACTGTAACTACTGGATCTAAGGCTGTCTTCACACTGTAACTACTGGATCTAAGGCTGTCTTCACACTGTAACTACTGGATCTAAGGCAGTCTTCACACTGTAACTACTGGATCTAAGGCTGTCTTCACACCATAACTACTGGATCTAAGGCTGTCTTCACACTGTAACTACTGTAACTACTGGATCTAAGGCTGTCTTCACACTATAAATACTGGATCTAAGGCTGTCTTCACACTGTAACTACTGGATCTAAGGCTGTCTTCACACTGTGACTACTGTAACTACTGGATCTAAGGCTGTCTTCACACTGTAACTACTGGATCTAAGGCTGTCTTCACACTGTAACTACTGGATCTAAGGCTGTCTTCACACTGTAACTACTGGATCTAAGGCTGTCTTCACACTGTAACTACTGGATCTAAGGCTGTCTTCACACTGTAACTACTGGATCTAAGGCTGTCTTTACACTTTAACTACTGGATCTAAGGCTGTCTTCACACTGTAACTACTGGATCTAAGGCTGTCTTCACACTGAAACTACTGGATCTAAGGCTGTCTTCACACTGTAACTACTGGATCTAAAGCTGTCTTCACACTATAACTACTGTAACTACTGGATCTAAGGCTGTCTTCACACTGTAACTACTGGATCTAAGGCTGTCTTCACACTGTAACTACTGGATCTAAGGCTGTCTTCACACTGAAACTACTGGATCTAAGGCTGTCTTCACACTGTAACTACTGGATCTAAGGCTGTCTTCACACTGTGACTACTGTAACTACTGGATCTAAGGCTGTCTTCACACTGTAACTACTGGATCTAAGGCTGTCTTCACACTGTAACTACTGGATCTAAGGCTGTCTTCACACTGTAACTACTGGATCTAAGGCTGTCTTCACACTGTGACTACTGGATCTAAGGCTGTCTTCACACTGTAACTACTGGATCTAAGGCTGTCTTCACACTGTAACTACTGGATCTAAGGCTGTCTTCACACTGTAACTACTGGATCTAAGGCTGTCTTCACACTGTAACTACTGGATCTAAGGCTGTCTTCACACTGTAACTACTGGATCTAAGGCTGTCTTCACACTGTAACTACTGGATCTAATGCTGTCTTCACACTGAAACTACTGGATCTAAGGCTGTCTTCACACTGTAACTACTGGACCTAAAGCTGTCTTCACACTATAACTACTGTAACTACTGGATCTAAGGCTGTCTTCACACTGTAACTACTGGATCTAAGGCTGTCTTCACACTGTAACTACTGGATCTAAGGCTGTCTTCACACTGAAACTACTGGATCTAAGGCTGTCTTCACACTGTAACTACTGGATCTAAGGCTGTCTTCACACTGTAACTACTGTAACTACTGGATCTTAGGCTGTCTTCACACTGTGACTACTGTAACTACTGGATCTAAGGCTGTCTTCACACTGAAACTACTGGATCTAAGGCTGTCTTCACACTGTAACTACTGGATCTAAGGCTGTCTTCACACTGAAACTACTGGATCTAAGGCTGTCTTCACACTGTAACTACTGGATCTAAGGCTGTCTTCACACTGTAACTACTGTAACTACTGGATCTAAGGCTGTCTTCACATTGGTTTCACTTTTGTTTTGTTTCTTTCACAAAATTCTATGTTCACACTTCCCTTTCTAAATAAAACAAACCCAGATGGACCAGAGACTTGAAACCTTGTAGACTGCTCCAGTGGCATATGGTCTGGTTTGAAGTTGAACAGGCCCTACATGTTGACTTATTGATACATTTCACAGTACACCATAGGTAGAGGTCTTTACAAGTGTTTAGAAGTACATATATCCAGCTGTACCCTTTTGTCTTATAGGAAACAACAGTTTGTTATGACAGTCGTTGTCTATTTATTTTTCAACCTCCCGCTGCGACATAAAACACAAACAATCACTGATTCAACAGAACGTCTCTGTCAGGCCGGTCACCGATTCAACAGAATGTCTCTGTCAGGCCGGTCACCGATTCAACAGAATGTCTCTGTCAGGCCGGTCACCGATTCAACAGAACGTCTCTGTCAGGCCGGTCACCGATTCAACAGAATGTGTCTGTCAGGCCAGTCATTTCTGCTTTGGTTCCCTTTTGAACATCCGAGAAAGAAGAAAGGCTGAATTGATTGTTTATCTTCTTTAAAAAGCCTTTTGATCTTGGGATGAAAGCTACAGCTACTGCAGAGCAACATCTCAGAGCTCTGTCAGGAACTGTCTTTTGTCCTGTCAAAGACAGGTGTTTTCAGAGAGGTAGCTGGAATTTTGTAGTTGAATGAAAATCTGAACCATAGACGTAGACAGCAGGAGTGAAGCATTACAGGAGGTTCTGAAACTGAATGGCAGTCAGAATGATGCTACAAGATGTTTTACCGCTTAGGGCCCTATTCAATCAGATCCACTTTAGCCAAAATTCTCATAGCTGATGTTTTGATGGTGTCGGAGGTGGAACTGCCTTAGAGCTGTTGGCTCCACAGCGGCTCCTAGCGTTATACCTGAAGAGAACGTTGCCATTGGCTGCACCGAGTCGCATTGACAGAAATCCCATGCAGCCTTGTTTACAAGTTGGAACACCTGAATGTGAGATGTAATCTACACCTCGATTAGGCTGATAGAGATCGTCATTATTTAGTTTAATAATTTTCAATATTTTGTATTTTTTTGACAACCCATACAACATATTACGGTAATACCACGTCAACATATGACAGCATTGTTCTCTCATCCTATTTTGACTAAAAGGCACATTTCAATACTTTCCTTTCTTTGCATATTACAATTTCATCCTAACAAAAAATCTATATACAAATGTTGCAGATATGGGAGGTCTGTAACGAACAAGGTATAAATAGGTAATTAAAATTATGAATAACAATAAAGTTGCCAGCAGTTTCTCATTATGTACATTATTTGTGTAAAATTACATATTATTGATAGGTATAATAATTTTGTATCAATAATTTTTTATCAATACACATGATTAGTATTAATTACATATTATAAATAACATATATTTCCCCCTGTTTTTGTTCACTCCAAGACAGTAACTTTAAACTTGGCCCATATTTTTTCATATTCCTTTAATTTTCCATTTTCTTTTGCAATAGTTTTCTCAAATTTGACGGTGTTCATTGACAGTTTGAGTCATTCTGCAAATGAGGGCGACTGCTCCTCTTTCCAATGCCTTAAAATTACCCTTTTAGCAATGAAAGTTAGTGACCTGAGCATGGGAGCATCTGGTTTATCTTCTGGGAGGTTATTTTCCAGTATCTGGTGTATCTTCCTTGAGGTTATTTCCCAGTATATAGTGTATCTTCTGGGAGGTTATTTCCCAGTATCTGGTGTATCTTCCTTGAGGTTATTTCCCAGTATATAGTGTATCTTCTGGGAGGTTATTTCCCAGTATATAGTGTATCTTCTGGGAGGTTATTTTCCAGTATCTGGTGTATCTTCCTTGAGGTTATTTCCCAGTATATAGTGTATCTTCTGGGAGGTTATTTTCCAGTATCTGGTGTATCTTCTGGGAGGTTATTTTCCAGTATCTGGTGTATCTTCTGGGAGGTATATTCCAAGTATCTGGTGTATCTTCTGGGAGGTTAATACTCAGCAAGATAAAGGCTGCATTTGTGTGTAGTCTATTTTCTATTAGGATACTTGACCAACATATGAACAAGCCCAGCATCATCTGATTTACATCTCCAACATTTACTATTGGTTGTCATTTTTGCCTTGTACATTTTAGAGGGAGTTCAGTAAGTTCTATAAATGATATTCTGCTGAACCATGTGTTTTAGACTCTGCACATTTTAAAGCAGTTTTTCCACACCTTTTCCTATTACATTTATTGTATATTCATCTTCAAATCTTTACCCTTTTTCTCTCTTAAGGGAAGGTGTAGTCTCCTTGTTAAAAAATAAAGAATTTATACACCCTAGATACCAAGTGGTTTTTGGAATGGACATCCTTTATGAATCTTTCCAATTGGTTCAAATCATGTTTAAATGTAATAGTTCTATCTGCTGACTTGACTGCCTGTACAATCTGAACTTTTCTAAAATGGTTGGTAAAGCCGGTCTTATCCTTTAGTTCATTCAGTTCCATCATTTTACCATCTTTATGCAAATTGTCGTAGAAATATTTGACTCAAAAGTAGTCAACTCAAAAATATCTCTCAAGAAACTGAAGCTTGTGAATCCAAAAATTAGACTTTATTATCTAATAACAAAGCCGAGCAGCTCCATGGAGCAGCTGCCTTCCTTTGGCTTAGAGCTCCTTTTTATGCATTTTAGTCATTTAGCAGACACTCTTATCCAGAGCGACTTACAGTTAGTGCATACATTATAATAATTTTTTTCATACCCCCCGTGGGAATCAAACCCACAACTCTGGCGTTGCAAACGCCATGCTGAGCTACATCCCTGCCGGCCATTCCCTCCCCTACCCTGGACGACGCCGCCACATGGGTCTCCCTGAACTGGGTGTATTTCTTTGGCTGAACTAGTAACAATGATCTGTACAGTCATTTGTTTTACTGTGGTTTGGATCAACAAATGATTTTAACAGAGGTAGTATACAGCAAAATACCATTCCCATTACTACAAGTGCTATGCCTATCATGATTGCCATCTGTGTAAACATTGCTCCCCACTTCTGTTTAATTGTAGCATTTCCCATATATGTATTAGTATCCTAACACATCAAAATATGCAACTTTATCTTAACAATAATATCTAGGACATGTTAAGAATGGTGTCAATATATTTAGCTTACATAACCTTTTTCACCCATATCACAAGTATTATAACAATCAAAATAATCAATATCAATATCTAATCCATTAATTGCAATGTCAACATCACTAGGCATTAATATTAATAACTTATTCAGATCAATCAGTCCACTTATAATTTATAATCATAATCAAATTAATTACCCAAAACAACTTTAGAATGACAATTCTTAATTAGTCATCTTGGTTCCATCACTCAAAGTTAAAACTCTCACCTTGGCACATATTGACACTGGCGAAATGTATATTTATATTATCATAATTCTAGCATGAACTTCCTCATAACAAGAATTACAACAGATCAGTATCTTAATGCATTCCTAGTCTAAATTACTATACATTTAGTAGTGTATAATACCTCCTTATTCAACATACTACCTCAACTAACACTCCCTTCCTCTACCGGCACTCAATCTTCTGGCGTCTTCATTATGTTCTTCAGATAGCTTCATAGTTCATCTTGGATTGCCCATAGCAATGTCCCAATTCCAATGTCACACCTGATCCTCCCCACCTCCACCATCATTCTGTTTTGTCCATTTGCAAACCAGTATACCCAAACTACGAAGAACGTTGTATTGGAATAGATCTTTCCTCCTGCTCACTCCACATGGACTCCTGTCACATTCTTGAGAGAAAAGGCACAAAAGAGAAGGCAATTGATTGCTTTGATTTGATGCTGGATTCATGTCTCCTGGCAGAGGTGGTGTCAGACAGGAACGTCTTCAAAGCCTTTGTTGTTCCTCTTCAGCCGAGTAGAGGATTTTTATTGAGGTTTACACCGTTCTGGACCGAATTATCTCTGCTTATGCATTACGACACCATCCGTAGTAACCTCAGGAAAGGACAGATCATAACAATTTAGTTGAGTTAATTTCCAGTCCAAAACATCCCTATAAGCATTGACTACATGACAAATCATTATGTTTCATCACTCATTCTTAATGCCCATTTCTATCTAATGCCTGATAGATTTTCTCCCAAACGACATAACCCAATTGTTTTACTTTAACATTCCTATATTTTTGCTCATACTCTATTTGACATTACTCTGGTGTTTCCCTTTCCTTGTTCCTATTCTAACAATTGCTTACACTTCTCTCCTCATCCTGGTTGATCATAAAATTGTTTATATTTAGGATTTCCTAAATATTACAAACATTCTGCTGGCCAATATGGTCTTTCCGAGTTACTTATATATCAAAAGTTGTAGTTGAATCATTACACAGTCCTAGTCTCCCGAGTGGTGCAGTGGTCTAAGGCACTGCAGCGCAGTGCTAGCTGTGCCAGTAGAGATCCTGGTTCAAATCCAGGCTCTGTCGTAGCCGGCCGCGACCAGGAGACCCATGGGGTGGCGCGCAATTGGCCCAGCGTCGTCCAGGGTAAGGGAGGGAATGGCCGGCAGGGATGTAGCTCAGTTGATAGAGCATGGCGTTTGCAACGCCAGGGTTGTGGGTTCGATTCCCACAGGGTGTAGGAAAAAAATAATAATGTATGCATTCACTAACTGTAAGTCGCTCTGGATAAGAGCGTATGTAAAATGTAACTGTGAAGATTCTGAACTACTGTTAATTCTTTAAACAGAGATGTGGTGCATATTAGACTATTTTCATTATTTAATTGTAATATAATATATTGTACACATCTATATAAATCATTGTTTAACGGCTCCTTCAATTCCCTTCCTTCTGTATTTGGTATGGCTCTAACATATACAGGGTTTAGTGCACTCTCCCAAGGAATAGCTACTCCAATAACACTTCCCCCTGGAAATCTAACACCAAATACTACATTAAATTGTTTATCTGTTCTCCTTATGTTCTCGATTCACCTATCTCTTTCTTTCATTATCTTAAGGTCACACTACCCCATGTGACTTCCCCATACTCTTTGTGCTGGTTCCTCACACACCAATAATATTTTAACCCTTGTATTTTAATAGTGATCCCTTCCTGCATTTTAGTTATGGTTCCTGCCTGTGCAAGAACATACATTCTAATCCTGTCTATATCCCTTCTATGTCTTGTTCTTCTGCTCTTTATTATTATCAGTACTCCATTCGCCTTATTCTCAGAGAACTAGTCAAGTGCAGAGAAATCATAATAAGGATATCTGGTGCGTCTTAGAAGTCTGGAATCTCTCGGTGGTCTGGAATCTCTCGGCGGTCTGGAATCTCTCGGTGGTCTGGAATCTCTCGGCGGTCTGGAATCTCTCGGCGGTCTGGAATCTCTCGGCGGTCTGGAATCTCTCGGTGGTCTGGAATCTCTCGGCGGTCTGGAATCTCTCGGTGGTCTGGAATCTCTCGGCGGTCTGGAATCTCTCGGTGGCCTGGAAGGTCCTGAAAGTCTCTTAATCATCAGTTCCCTCACTCTGGTACAATGGTTTAGATGATACCCGATCACGCTCCCCTCTATCCGTACCATCGTTGGTATAACCTGGACAACGATGTATGGTCACTTTAGCTGTTAACCTTCCTCCGTCACTAGGGTCTCCGGATCAGCCAGAGTCCCTCTCAATCTATCGACATCGGTCTGCGAAGAGTGTCCTTCTACCAGCCTATCCATTGGGAAACTCGGAGTTACTGCATCATTAAGGTAGCCAACAGTCACCTGGTACAGGTAGTCACCTGGTAGTCACCTGGTACAGGTAGTCACCTGGTAGTCTTTTGCCATCACAGGGCGCAGATAATGCTCAGACTCTCCTACTCAGTTGGGCAGAGTTATCTTCACCCATGAAAAGAAAATCTTCAGAACATTGTTAGGTTAGGTGAGACACAGTATGCTACTCATGTCCTCTCATCCGTCAAGAGAAGCCTTGAGATTATGAAGCACACCTGCTTTCAGCTCATTTCATAGACAGACCTCCTCTACACCCTGCCTCCTATCACAAAAACAAAAAAGATTTAACCTAACCCATAACACATTATTACTACTACTCATATCCTTAAAACAATTTGCATATCTTACCACAAAAACATTAAAACCATTAAACCATTAAAACCCCTGTAAAACCCCAAAAAACTAAACCGTTAACACCTTCCCCCCTTTGGACCCATCGTGATTCATGTGTTCAAAAAACAAAAGAACAACAACACTGCTTGTTAAACCAAAAATAATAACTTAACTTAAAATGACAACCCTTGATGATATCTTCACCCAATTGCATTCGATAACATTATTCAAGGATATCTCTCCCTCAAGACTAACTCTCCCACTTCATCTTTGTCCTGTTTGGGATGAGATACACGATTAATGCCAAACAATATACTTCTTTTACAATTCCTTATTATAAACAACCCCTAATTCAGCATTCCTCCAAGGGTTACAGTGTGGATGACCATAAAGCCAGGACAGACTGCAGAGGTCATTGAAATCATTCAATGAATTGTTTCATCCAATAGTATACTACTCCTAACAACCATCAAGACATTTAATAAATGTTGTAACCTGAATGTTCAGTAAGTCCTTAGTACAGCTCTTTTCAAAATAAATCACACATATTTTCTTATCCCTCAGTAAATAAAAACCCAAATGACATGTATATGCCCCTTTAAGATATTTCACTTCCATCCCGTCAAAAAACCCAAAATAGAAACAAAAATCCTATACAGCTAACATTTCATACTGAGTAGTTTGTTTGTGGTTATTTGAACACCATATAGTAAAACAATAAACAATCAAAAAATGTCCAGGCCTTATGTATAGTCTCAGAAATTATTTCAAAGAAAAGAGAATCACTCCCCCCTTTTTCCTGGAAGAAAAAGTACACATTTAGTTGGTTTCCATTTTGAAACCTCTTAATCAGTCCACACAATCTAAATTCGAAATTCTCACTCTCTTGCCACATCTCCTGATCCCTCCTTTCCGACAACCCTCCAGAACATCACTTGTGACTGCTCCCTTCTCCGGTGAATTCCACAATTCAGCACACATAAAACGAAATAAAATCCCATAAGATTTAAACCCCTAGGCTTTTCCTTAGCCGCACTGCTACCACTCAATCACTCCAACATGCTTTGTGACATCGAAAACTCAAATATGCTATCCCTTGCCTCGTTGGTTGTACATTCCCACATGCCTGTGACCCCCCTTAACTCAAATAGTTTACTAATGTGATGTTGGTTTCTGTTACGTTCCCCAGTTTCTATGTTGTGGTTTGTGTATTTTCATGTAGGTATTTCAGGAAATGGGTTCCTGAAATTCCCCAACAAGCAGCTGATTGAGTTGAAAAACATTGATGATTGGAGAGCTGACCCCGCGCCCTCGTCAGGACGCAGCTGTCTCCAATTTACCAACTCCTTCTGAAGCTATATAAGCCCCAGTTGCTCAGGAAAGAGGGGGAACCAGAATGGCTGAGAGTTACAGCATGTTGGTTGTATGCTAAGAGTTTGGTATGTACTGTGTTGTTGTTGCTGTGAGAACCAATTGTAATGTTTTGTGTTAGTTTGTGGCTCAGAGTTTCTTTAATGTCCTGAGTTAGTTTTTTTCTAAGGTTTTGTGGTGAACCAGTTTGTGCTATTTTTGTTTCATTTGTTCCCAAGGGGGAAGGGGAAGGCACCTAGGGAGTGCTTAGGCAAGAGGCCCGTGGGCATACATCACCCGTAGAAGTTGACTGTCTATAAACACTAGGAAAGACCTGGGCGGACCATCCCCTGTATTTTGGTTAGTGCACCAGGTGGTGCTAGTTCAGTAAGTAGTGGGTAGGCAGGTAAGGTAGGAGAGGGGGCTTTGATATTTACTTTCTTTGCTTTGGTTCCGTCCAGCCCCTTTTCCCCAAACTTACCGTGCGAAGGAATAAATTCCCTGTTAACGGTATTCTCTGCCTTTTGTCATCCTTACTCACACCTACAGTCCCATACCTCTTTCACACCACGGAGAGTTGGGTTGGAGCAGGGTGTTGCGTTCCCTCTTCCGAGAGGCGTGCGTAACAGTTTCCCCATTACCTTCTGTGGACATACCCCTTAACTATTATTAGTCCCTCTGATCTGCATTTAATCTGGACCCCCATTCTACACAGTGTATCTCTTCCTACTAAATTAACTGGAATTTGTTCTGACACTAATATATATGTATATATATGTACACATGTAGCTTTTTCCTGCTTCTAATGCTACTGGAACTGTCATATGTATTAACTACGTTTGTCATGAAGATTCTACCGTCTGTGCATCTTTGCCTGACATGGGGTTGGTAAGAGGCATACTTTGGATTTACACATGAGTAATGTTATAATTGTTTTACTTTAGTTTAAAATATAAGTTTGTTTATTCAACAAATCTAGAAGCCACTATAAATTGGTGCTATTCCCTCAGCATAATAGCCAAAGCTCCTTGCATCCCCTGGTTCACGTAACGAAAATAAATTATCGTTCTAGAATTTACCAACTATTCGCATACATTACTGGTGTCACGCAAACTATAGAATAAAGTAATAACAATTAGAATGTGTCAAATAAATGTTGCAAACACCATGCTGAGCTACATCCCTGCCGGCCATTCCCTCCCCTACCCTGGACCAATTGTGCGCCGCCACATGGGTCTCCCAGTTGCGGCCAGCTACAACAGAGCCTGGACTCGAACCAGGATCTCTAGTGGCACAGCTAGCACTGCGATGCAGTGCCTTAGACCACTGCGCCACTCGGGAGGCCACACACAAATGCACAAACATACTTCCATGGCATGTTCAGTTACCCCCTTATGGCAAATTCCTAACTTCTTTTAGTTCTGCACCACCCTTCTTTTCCAACGTCCAGCTGTCACACAATGTCCACTCCAAAAGGTCATGAATGCTATTGTTGTATTTTTGACTTTATGTTTTGTTTTACCCCATATGTAACTCTGTGTTGTTGTTTTTATCGCACTGCTTTGCTTTATCTTGGCCAGGTCGCAGTTGTAAATTAGAACTTGTTCTCAACTGGCTTACCTGGTTAAATAAAGGTGAAATAAAAATAAAAGTAGCCAATCTCTCCACAATACCGGTCTGGGATGGATTAATATGTGTGGATTGCTCCAGATGGTTGATTGAAAAAAGGTACATAACAGTGGAGTAAAGTAGTTAAGTAAAAATAGTTTAAAGTACTACTTAAGTAGTTTTTGGGGTATCTGTACTTTACTATTTATATTTTTGATAACTTTTACTTCACTACATTCCCAAAGAAAATTATGTACTTTTTACTCCATACATATTTTGATGACTTTTATCCAGAGTGGACCCACTAGGTCAATGAGAGAGAGAGATAGAGAGAAAGAGGGGGAGGGGAGAGAGAGAGGGAGGGAGGGGGAGAGAGAGAGAGGGGGAGGGGAGAGAGAGAGAAAGAGGGGGAGAGAGAGAGGGGGAGAGGGAGGGAGGGAGGGAGGGAGGGAGGGAGGGAGGGGGAGAGAGAGAGAGAGGGAGGGGGAGAGAGAGAGAGAGGGAGGGGGGGAGGGAGAGAGAGAGAGGGGGAGGGGGAGAGAGAGAGAAAGAGGGGAGAGAGAGAGGGAGGGAGGGGGGAGAGAGAGAGAGAGAGGGAGGGAGAGGGAGGGAGGGAGGGGGAGAGAGAGAGAGGGAGGGAGGGAGTGAGAGAGGGGGAGGGGGGGGGAGAGAGAGAGGGAGTGAGAGAGGGGGAGGGGGGGGGAGAGAGAGAGATAGGGAGAGAGAGAGAGAGGGGGAGAGAGAGAGAGAGAGAGCTCAAAGACATTGCTCCTGCATTTTTAACAAAATATATAGATTTAGAGTTAGATAAAGTAGGATTTTTTGGCAGGGACATATACAGGATGCTACCCTCCACAACATAACCTTCATTCCAAACCAAACCTCCAAACCTACAACCTGATTTTGGACGGAATTACCTGGAAAGTTTTCTACTACCAAGGATTACTATTCTCAAACTATACAGCAAATGCTCTGGCAAACAAACAGAAACCTGAAAACACCATCAACCTGGAACTGAGTGAGTAATGTTTAGTATGAAGCTATTTTTCACTTTCAAAAACCAAGAAGAAAAATACATTACAATGATATATTTTATTTTATAAGGACTGAATGCTAAGGCTACCAAGCTTAAACTTACTTGACAAAGAGATACAATTTCAATTAGCACTGACGTGTGAAGTGAGAGGTGTCAAAGCCCCTGAGCCCAACAATGGCAGGAGAGTCGTACAGTCTACCCCACCAAATGGAGAGGCCTTAGAAGCACCCCCCCCCCCCCCCCCCACTGTTCAGAGGTCATTAAAATACAGTACCCTCTGAATGTAAAAAACGACAAGACACGAAAAGAGTTCAAATTGAAACTTCTTTTGGGGAAGCAGGAGACACTTTTGCTGATTTGTATAGAAATGGGAACATAAGCAACCTTATCTTCCACACAGACCATCCCCTGGCATGGCAGTGCTATACTAGCACACTGCCCCTCTGTTAAGAGGGGGGGTGTTAGCGACGGGTGGAAACTCAGGATACTGGACAACGAGGACTCTGAGTCGTCCAATATTAATCTCTATAAATCTGGAACCGTTTTGGTTCAAGGCAACACCAAACAGTTCCAGCTGGACTTTCACCTAATCAAAGAAATAGCTCAGCAGGAGAAGCTCTCCCTTGAGAAAGATACCCCTACCCCGAGCGGGTCAGACCAGACCTCTTCATTAAATAACCCCACAGAGCAACCCCAAGCAGAAAGTCAACTTCCAGCACAGAGTACTACTCCTCATTGAAATGCATGCAGAATTCTGCAAAAACATCCTCCGTGTACAAATACAAATTCCATCTAGACACCGTTGCCCTAGAGCACACAAAAAACAATACATACCTCGGCCTAAACATCAGCGCCACAGGTAACTTCCACAAAGCTGTGAACGATCTGAGAGACAGGCAAGAAGGGCCTTCTATGCCATCAAAAGGAACATAAAATGTGACATACCAATTAGGATCTGGCTAAAAATACTTGAATCAGTTTATAGAACCCATTGCCCTTTATGGTTCTGAGGTCTGGGATCCGCTCACCAACCAAGAATTCACAAATGGGACAAACACCAAATTGAGACTCTGCATGCAGAATTCTGCAAAAAACATCCTCCGTGTACAACGTAAAACACCAAATAATGCATGCAGAGCAGAATTAGGCCAATACCCGCTAATTATCAAAATCCAGAAAAGAGCCGTTAAAATTCTATAACCACTTAAAAGGAAGCGATTCACAAACCTTCCATAACAAAGCCATCACCTACAGAGAGATGAACTTGGAGAAGAGTCCCCTAAGTATGCTTGTCCTGGGCCTCTGTTCACAAACACAAACAGACCCCACACAGCCCCAGGACAACAACAACAACAACAACAACAACAACACAATTAGACCCAACCAAATCATGAGAAAACAAAAAGAGAATTACTTGACACATTGGAAAGAACAAACAAAAAAACAGAG
Source organism: Coregonus lavaretus (assembly GCF_964263955.1). Lineage (NCBI taxonomy): Eukaryota > Metazoa > Chordata > Actinopteri > Salmoniformes > Salmonidae > Coregonus > Coregonus lavaretus. Next base: position 196,959 of record NW_028156441.1, read on the forward strand.
CAAACTAGAATGCTATTTGGCCCTAAACAGAGAGTACACAGTGGCAGAATACCTGACCACTGTGACTGACCCAAACTTAAGGAAAGCTTTGACTATGTACAGACTCAGTGACCATAGCCTTGCTATTGAGAAAGGCCGCCGTAGGCAGGACCTGGCTCTCAAGAGAAGACAGGCTATGTGCACACTGCCCACAAAATGAGGTGGAAACTGAGCTGCACTTCCTAACCTCCTGCCAAATGTATGACCATATTAGAGACACATATTTCCCTCAGATTACAGCGATCCACAAAGAATTAGAAAACAAACCTTATCTACTGGGTGAAAAACCACAGTGTGCCATCACAGCTGCAAGATTTGTGACCTGTTGCCACAAGAAAAGGGCAACCAGTGAAGAACAAACACCATTGTAAATACAACACATATTTATGTTGATTTATTTTCCCATTTGTACTTTAACTATTTGCACATTGTTACAACACTGTATATATACATAATATGACATTTGAAATGTCTTTATTCTTTTGAAACTTCTGAGTGTAATGTTGACTGTTAATATTTATTGTTGATTTCACTTTTGTTTAT